>NC_054371.1:232879490-232994490 GCF_017654675.1 Xenopus laevis
CACTGTCTGTCCAGTTACTTTTATTCAAAATTAAGTAAAAGACAAGTACCCTGAAGGTGCAAAGAATTAGTGAAAGTGCTTAGTGCTAATTATACCATCCAAATTCATATAATTAATTGCTAACACAAATTAATTGGTTCTAATATTTACTGTCAATTAATCTATAGTTTCATCTTTAGTTATCAATTAATTACATTTTTATATAAATAGGTAATAAGGTATTTTTTAAAAAATTCATTAGTTAAGAAAATTATGAAATAGTCAGTAATTCATGACATAAAGATTAAAAAGGAAAATATTGTAGAGGTGGATAGGGATGGGTGGATTTGACCCGTTTCGTTTCACCAAAAATTCGGCGTGGGTGAAAGTCACTGACGCCCATTAAAGTGTATGGGCGTCAAAAAAGTTTTGACGCGCAGCGAATTTTTTTTGACGTGCGTCTTTTTTTTGTCGCACGACGCCATCCAAGTTTTTGGGCGTAATTTCCGTGGCGATACAAGGGGAGAAAATTGCCCATCCCTAGAGGTGGAGTTGTCCGCTGGCGTAAATTCGCTAGTGTTACTTCGCACCCTTACGCCTGGCGAATTTGCACAACGGACATTACTAAGCAAACTCACTAACGCGCGCATTCTTCTGAACGCTACCTTTTACGCTAGACTTCCTTCGCCACCTCAGACCAGGCGAAGTGCAATAGAGTAGATAGGGATTGCTTCAAAAAAAGTTCAAATTTTTTCGAAGTCCCAAAAAACGCTGGCGTTTTTTCTATATTATTATGGGTGATAGGCTGAAAAGATCGAAAAAATTTTTTGGGGCTCCCCTCCTTCCCCCCTACATTTCCTAACTCATGGCAACTTAACTAGACAGTGGGCACATGTGTAGGGCAAAATAAACATTTTATTTGATGTTTTGAAGGTTTTCTAGGCATTTGTAGTGCTGATACATATACCTCCATTGAAATTTGAATTTGGCGCCGTATGCAAATTAACCATTGCTAGCGTAACTTCTCTTCGCTTGGCGAATCAACGCTAGCGCAACTTCACAACCTTACGCTACCCCTGAGCGTAAATTTTAGTGAATTTGCGGAGCACTGGCGAAACTACGCCTGGCGAAGTGCGACAAAGTTACGAATCTTAGTGAATGTCCCACATAGTTACCTTGGATCAAAGGCATAGGGAAGATTGTTGTAGCTCGCTGGGAACCTCTAGTGGCCAAGCAGAGGTACAACCATAACATTTGAAAAATAGTCCCAAAGCCTGCAATCTATGCCTAGTGCTAGGTAAGCATGATACGCGTTAGGCTCCATAGGGGGAATGTTTGACTTTTTATAATATGGAATAAACGTATATTTTTTATTTACAAGCATGCTTTGGGACTATTTTTTAAAAGTTAGTTTAATTGGTAATGAATTGATATTAGACTATAAAGATCAAATTGGGAGCAGAATCAGTAAATACTATAGAAACGCATACTGGAGACCTCTAGTGACCAAACAGAGGTAAAACTGCAAATACGAAAAAACTTTTCTCCAAAGCATGCTAATTAGTAAAAAATATAAATTTTATTCACATCAATGATTAAAAAACATTAAGAGTATACCCTCTAACGCCTGACGCGTTTCATGCTTACCCAGCACTTAGTCATAGGCAGAATCCAACTAGTCTCTCTTACTTTGTTCCTTAAATACTGGCCCATATAGTCCCTCCCTTCCATAAAACCAATCACAGGCACATGTTCCAATTGCCATATAACATCCAATTGACTACTGGCTTAGTACAGATACAATGATCTATGTGTTAGATAATCCATGTTACAGGGCATATACAAAAATATAAAAAGAATGTGTTCATACATACATAGTTAAATATAGCAAGTCACATCAAAAATATAATTGAGGCCTAGAGGCAACCTGGTCTGTAGGTGAAAAATCCAATATACTTCTCTTTTCTTTAGTTTCATCAAAAGATCTCCACCCCTTAAACCTGTCTTAATTTGTTCTATTCCTTGAATTGAGAAATACTGTAGATTACTGTTGTTACATTCCTGAAAATGTCTAGTGACATTGGTTTTGCTGCTTAGTTTGACATTACTTATTTGATTAATATGTTCCCTAATACGTTCCTTCAATGTCCTAATAGTGCAGCCTACATATTGCTTACCGCACTTGGTACATGTGATCAGATATACAATCCCCTTACTACAGCAATTGATATATTGTTTAATTTTGTAAGTAGTTCTGGTCACAGTTGAACTAAACTCTCCAGAGACTTTCAGATGTCTACATGTGATACAACGATTATGTCCACATCTAAAACAACCGTTATGTCTCAAGAAATCCTGTTTATTTCTACTTTCTCTAAACAAACTTGGAGATAATGAATCCCCAAGAGTGTAGGCACGTCTTGCTATACATCCTATGCCTGGATCTAATGCTCTACAAAAGTCACTGTCAGCATATAGTATGGGTAAAAACTTTTTCACTGTATTAACAATTTTTTTGTATTGTCTACTGTATCGTGTAATAAAGGAAATTCTTTGACCAAATTCCTTCTTGTGTGTTTTATCCTGTGGAGTTAGAAGTGTGGCTCTATCAGTGTTTTCAGCTCTATTGTAGGCTCGCTGAATTGACTTACTGTTGTAACCCCTTTCTTTAAATCTGTCCCTCATTTCCTCCGCCTTGTTTTTATATTCATCCAAAGTAGAGCAGTTCCTGCGTAAACGCAGGAACTGCCCTATTGGAATTCCAGCTATTTGACTCTTTGGATGGCAAGACTGTGCATGAAGTAAAGTATTGCCACTGCATGGTTTCCGATAAATTGTAGTATGTATGGCCTTGTCCTTAATCATGAGTTTCACATCCAGAAATTCTATTTCATCATTTGAGAATGTATCCGTAAATTTTAAATTCAAATTGTTAACATTAATATCCGCTACAAACTCTCTGAACCTTTGTTCTCCTCCTGTCCAAATACATAACAGATCGTCAATATAGTGAATATAGAATTTTAGGTATTGATTGCCAGTAGCCAACATATGCGTTTCCTCCCACCACCCCATATAGAGGTTGGCGAAGGAGGGGGCAAATTTAGCTCCCATGGCCGTCCCGCACTGTTGCAGGTAGTATTGGCCATTAAAAAGAATTAAAAATGAATTGATATTAGAACCAATTAATTTGTGTTAGCAATTAATTATATGAATTTGGACGGTATAATTAGCACTAAGCACTTTCACTAATTGCACCTTAAGGGTACTTGTCTTTTACTTAATTTTGAATAAAAGTAACTGGTCAGACAGTGTGGGGTTACTACTCTTTCTTTGAATAAATTACCAATTAGTAACTTACCTCTACACAAATCTGACATTCTAATCGGAGAACTGCAAAAACAACTTCTGGTTTTTGAAAGTGAGGGAAAAGTGAAAATCATATCATATCTTACGGAGATTTTCCTTGACTGGACTGTAACATGGCAGTGGGCAACCAATAGGATACATCCCCCGTCACGTGACCTAAATGAACAAGCAATCAATAAATTTGGCTCCCCACCCCCAAGTATCCATCTCATTGACTTAAAACAGAGAGCTCTCCCCACTAGGGTCAGGAACCTGTGCCCACTGCCATGTTACAGTCCAGGAAAGGAAAATCTCCGTAAGTATGATATGATTTTCACTTTTCCTGTTCCTTCGCATGGCAGTGGGCAACCAATGGGATGTACAAAAGCATCATATATAGGGAGGGTATAACCAAGAGAGCTACTGATATAGAGGCCACTGCACCCTCCAACTAGAGAAGTTATTTCATAGAGCAACTTTGGTACTGTGGATAGCTGCGACTGCAGATAAATAATATATTGACCGAAGGCAATTAATACAACAATATTCTCTACAATAGAGACCACCATGCAGTTGCAGAAGCATTAATAGAAGTTTTCCCTATGAAAAATTAAACATTGAAAAGTGACATGGCAATACAGTTACATGATATGATGATACCATAGAGCGTCACTCCACCTTGTAGCCTACTCACCACTCCAACTTATACTTGTAGTACTATAGGGCTCCGTATTATGGATAATACATTTATAATACACAAAAGCCATGAATATCCTGTAAATTATATCCTTATAAACGGTGAGTTCTGATGTCATCAGTTATAAACGGTGAGTTCTGATGTCATCAGTTATAAACGGTGAGTTCTGATGTCATTTCTGTCACATGACTCACTGAAATTTGTGTATTATAATAAATAAAGTACCCCCAGTTGTAAAATATGAGGATATTAGAAGTTACCTCAGAGTTCCGTGACCTGAATAAAAACACTCGGCCTTCGGCCTCGTACTTTTATATGGTCATGAAACTCCTCGGTAACTTATAATATTATTATATTTTACAATAAGAGGTACTTTATTCCCTATATATACTTACAGTTTTTGAGAGGTGAACCCTGGTTAAACCTGTTATAAAGATAGATTATTAGTTCAATATACTAACAAGTTCATGCAGAAGCTCAATATGTACCGGATTAATCCAGGTAGACCTATGGCAGGATTATGTAGTATGATCCTTAGGTTAAGTCATCTAATAACAGGAATTCATTATCCCTATAATGGCAATACCATAATGTATGTATAGTTTTATTTGTAAAGCGCTCCCAGGGGTGCTTCTCCAATGAGGCGAGTTGAGGCTGTTGCCTCAGGCGGCAGCTCCCCACTAGGTACCAGGGGCAGCAAAAATGCTTCAGCTGGTACTTTAAGAGCAAATTTCCAGGGGAGGGGGGTGGAGGGGCCAGGATCGCCTCATAGCGCTCCTTGAGGGCAAAGCACTGTACAGCAAAACAATAAATTAGTAGTAACAAACAAGGGGTCATTGGAATAAAAAGTAACAATAAGTGCATTATTAGAAATACAATTCACATAAATATAAAATATAATTACAATACAGATTAAGTGCTCAGTGTCAAGGAAACAAAAGGCTAGAGGACCCTACCCCGTAGAGCTTACAGTCTAAATGGGAGGGTAACATACAGACACAATTCAGAGGGGTATTAAGGTGCTGTGAGTTACAGTTTGTTACACTGATATATAAGTGCCAGTTCAGCTGTTATCCAGGTGCTCCCAGAGGGAGTCTTTGAGTTTTGTTATAAAAACACTGAAGGAGGATTCTCTCCTGAGAGATTCAGGACATTCCAAATATAAGGAGTCGCAAGAGAGAAGGGTTTGATACGGGAAACAGCAGTAGTAGTGGGGGGTACAACCAAGCGGTTGCTCTGAGAGGAGCAGAGGTTTCGGGCAGGAACATATAGAGAGACAAGAGATGAGATGTAGTGAGGTGCAGAGGAATGAAGGGAAGGTTATGAGGAGGAGTTTATAAGTTATTCTTTGTTTTATAGGAAGCCATGATAAGGACTTCAGCAGCGGAGGGGCCTGTACCTTTTGGATGAGAGGAGGAGAATTCTGGCAGCAGTGTTTAATACAGACTGTAGAGGGGAGAGATGGGAGTTAGGGAGGCCAGTTAGTAGAAGGTTACAGTAATCTAGTCGGGATAGGATGAGAGCATGCATGAGTGTCTTGGATGTATCAGGTGAAAGGGACAGATTTTGGCAATATTGTGTAAGAAGAAGTGACAGGTTTTGACAGTGGAGTTAATATGATCAGAGAAGGAGAGAGGAGTCAAAGATTCCCCCCAGACAGCGAGTTGAGTTGACAGGATTAATGAGCCATCAATAGAGATAGTAAATAGGGGAGTAGGACCAGGCTTAGGTGGGAAGATGATAAGTTCAGTGTTGGGTTGAGTTTGAGGTGGTGCTGGTTCATCCAATTTGAGATAACCAGGAGGCAGTTAGAGATCTGAGCCTCTGTTTCAGCTGGTAATGAAGGGGTGGATAAATATATTGGGTACATCAGCATACAGATGATAATTAAAGCCAAATGAATGGATGAGATCTCCCAAAGACAGAGAGTACAGGGAGAACAACAGCGGACCAAGTGTATAATAATGTATCAATATATAAATGTCTCAATAGTAGGCTGAGTTACCACAAAATACTGCACTAGTACCATACTGACTATTTACACTTATTGCAGGAGAATGACATTGCAGACTGATGAACTGCAGTAGTATATTATTATTATATTATATTAGTATACTAAGTAACATTAAAACCTCGCAGCTCTGATGGGGAGCTGTAAAATAAAATACACACAGTTAGTGATGGGCGAATTTGTGATGTTTCACTTCGGCGGAAAATTTGCGAATTTCCTGTGAAATTCGCAAAATAGCGAAAAATTTGCAAAACGGCGCCGATGTCCCATTTTTGACGCCGGCGCCCGTTTTTGACGCCAGCGTCTGTTTTTTTTGCCGCTGGCAAATTTTTCCGGGCATTTCGCAAATTTATTCGCTGGCGGCAAATCGTGCTAATTCGCACCTGGCGAATAAATTTGCCCATAACTACACACAGTATTATAATGGAGAATATTGTATAATAATAATTGGCGACAATACCCTTATTATTAACGTACTGAAAGCCAGACACGTATATATACTGTAGCTGATGAAGATTTCTTCTCTCATGTTGTATATTATGTTCCTTTGAATGGTCTCAGTTAGGAAAGCTGTAGCCATACTTATTGTATCAATTTAGAAATAGCCACTTTATGTGTGCCGTATGGCAATGAACACCATAAGAGAAAAATAAGATAAAGTGCTGAATATACGGTAGACTTTCCACATGGAAGGAGATGAAGCCGAGCACGGACACTGGAAGATACTGCCGTAATGACCCAGAATGCACTATTTTTATACATATTAACGAGATGAAACATATTTGCTACATGAATAACTTTCTGTGTCTCTGAGTTTGCTGGTAAAAGCGTCAACTCCTCATACTCACCTGATTTTCTTAGCATCATTTGAAATGTTAAACTGCAGATGCCATACTGTTAAATTATAATAGGAACTGTATCATGGGAGTAGGACGTAAAATAGCAAAGCTGTAGAGGAGTAACAGGATATTTGTAACCCCTATTCCTTCATAATATAGACGATAAATTCAAAGTTTCCTGAATGCATCAGCCTTAGTACAAGGTCATGATATAATGGTGCTGAACTGCAGTTCTGTATAAAAATAATAGTGAGTAATGGACAAGCAGAGCCGGACCAACCCAGAGGACAAGGTACCACTACCTGAGAATCTACACCCTGTACCTCACATGCTGAGAAGCCCTATTATATGTGTAACACAGTTAAATTAAATATATCTCACATCTGCAAGAGGTTCAATTCCTGACAGGAAGAATTACTTGGCCTGTACCAAAATACTGACCAATAGTGCAGAATATGAATGTTTTACTGTTTATTAGGTTCTAATTAGGAAATAAATAGTTTCTAACAGAGCAGCTAAATTCTGTGGGAAAAAAATCCTAGCCACACACTGAGCAGAATCTTTATATAGTGATCATATCCCCTTATATATTTATATATAGTGATCATATCCCCCTTATATATTTATATATAGTGATCATATCCCCTTATATATTTATATATAGTGATCATATCCCCTTATATATTTATATATAGTGATCATATCCCCTTATATATTTATATATAGTGATCATATCCCCCTTATATATTTATATATAGTGATCATATCCCCTTATATATTTATATATAGTGATCATATTCCCTTATATATTTATATATAATGATCATATCCCCCTTATATATTTATATATAGTGATCATATCCCTCTTATATATTTATATATAGTGATCATATCCCCTTATATATTTATATATAGTGATCATATCCCTCTTATATATTTATATATAGTGATCATATCCCCTTATATATTTTAGTGATCATATCCCTTATATATTTATATATAGTGATCATATCCCCTTATATATTTATATATAGTGATCATATCCCCTTATATATTTATATATAGTGATCATATCCCTCTTATATATTTATATATAGTGATCATATCCCACTTATATATTTTTATATAGTGATCATATCTCCTTTATATATTTATATATAGTGATCATATCCCCTTATATATTTATATATAGTGATCATATCCCTCTTATATATTTATATATAGTGATCATATCCCCTTATATATTTATATATAGTGATCGTATCCCCTTATATATTTATATATACTGATCATATCCCCTTATATATTTATATATAGTGATCATATCCCCTTATATATTTATATATAGTGATCATATCCCCTTATATATTTATATATAGTGATCATATCCCCTTATATATTTATATATAGTGATCATATCCCCTTATATATTTATATATAGTGATCATATCCCCTTATATATTTATATATAGTGATCATATCCCCTTATATATTTATATATAGTGATCATATCCCCTTATATATTTATATATAGTGATCATATCCCCTTATATATTTATATATAGTGATCATATCCCCTTATATATTTATATATAGTGATCATATCCCCCTTATATATTTATATATAGTGATCATATCCCCTTATATATTTATATATAGTGATCATATTCCCTTATATATTTATATATAGTGATCATATCCCCCTTATATATTTATATATAGTGATCATATCCCCTTATATATTTATATATAGTGATCATATCCCTCTTATATATTTATATATAGTGATCATATCCCCTTATATATTTATATATAGTGATCATATCCCCTTATATATTTATATATAGTGATCATATCCCCTTATATATTTATATATAGTGATCATATCCCCTTATATATTTATATATAGTGATCATATCCCCTTATATATTTATATATAGTGATCATATCCCCTTATATATTTATATATAGTGATCATATTCCCTTATATATTTATATATAGTGATCATATCCCCTTATATATTTATATATAGTGATCATATCCCTTATATATTTATATATAGTGATCATATCCCCCTTATATATTTATATATAGTGATCATATCCCACTTATATATTTTTATATAGTGATCATATCTCCTTTATATATTTATATATAGTGATCATATCCCCTTATATATTTATATATAGTGATCATATCCCTCTTATATATTTATATATAGTGATCATATCCCCTTATATATTATATATAGTGATCATATCCCTCTTATATATTTATATATACTGATCATATCCCCTTATATATTTATATATAGTGATCGTATCCCCTTATATATTTATATATACTGATCATATCCCCTTATATATTTATATATAGTGATCATATCCCCTTATATATTTATATATAGTGATCATATCCCCTTATATATTTATATATAGTGATCATATCCCCTTATATATTTATATATAGTGATCATATCCCCTTATATATTTATATATAGTGATCATATCCCTCTTATATATTTATATATAGTGATCATATCCCCTTATATATTTATATATAGTGATCATATCCCTCTTATATATTTATATATAGTGATCATATCCCCCTTATATATTTATATATAGTGATCATATCCCCTTATATATTTATATATAGTGATCATATCCCCCTTATATATTTATATATAGTGATCATATCCCCTTATATATTTATATATAGTATTTGTATATAACTCCATTATTTAATGGTGACATACTCCCAACCCTCATTCTTTTTCACTATTAATACGCTGTACTTTAGTAGAACAGAAGGTCACATACTGAATGGTTTTGTATTCCTAGATGTCCTGCCTGGTGTGAGTGAGGAGTCAGTTGAAGAGCAGATTGTGTAGTTCAGGGGAATAAAGTTTAGATCAATAGGGAGATCACAAGGAGCAGTATAACTCCTAGTTGTAAGGGCTCTTACTCACTGGCGTTCTGACCTGCGCTCCCCTGCGTTCCGTTTTTTGGCGTTCAGCCGCAGGGGAGCGCAGGAATAGACGCAAGTAATGATTTCAAATGGGGCTGTACTCACTCAGGCGCGTGTAGGCGCCGAACGCAGGTTGAGACGCAACATGCTGCATTTTTCCTGCGTTCGGCGTCTACACGCACCTGAGTGAGTACAGCCCCATTTCAAATCATTACTTGCGTCTATTCCTGCGCTCCCCTGCGGCTGAACGCCAAAAAACGGAACGCAGGGGAGCGCAGGTCAGAACGCCAGTGAGTAAGAGCCCTACAGAAGAAAAAGATCCCGAGTGTTGGACTGTGCTGTGTTCAATGAGGAGCAGGTGGATATGATTTGTGAGTGTCGTGTAATACTCTGTTTATTAATGTCACAGAAGCAAATATCGATTAAAGAAAAATGACTTTTATTCAGTCGGCAGCAGTAAATAAAAAACAAAACATTTTTCTTCAATAAACAGATAAAAACAAAAATAGCTTTCAGCATCAGAATTACCCAAAAGAAACAGACCACTTGTGTACAGCTCCATAGACTTCTATATATTTAGTTCATACATTTTGCTGTGAGCAATGAGAATAATTACCTCCGATCATAGAGAGAGTAGCGTTGGGCAAATACATCCGATCTACAAAGACGCAGCTCTTGTTGGACAAGAATATAGAAAAGTTGGGAAGTTTGGTGGAAAGGCACAAAAATTCTTTGTATAGTAAATAACTTTTATCAGGGTCTTTATGTTCTCTGTACCTGATCTTCCCTCTAGAAACTCTCCTTAGTCTATGGAAATGATATTTTGGCCAGTCAAAATGAGATTATTAGGTTAATATTATCAGATTCTGATTCATTAGAGATATGGGTCTGTATGAATGAACCAAAGAAGTGCCTTTGTTTTATTTGGGAATATGTTTTGTGTGGGAGTTTTAGCCAAAAGAAAACCAGTCTGGACCCCCTGCTTTGTTTTTTTGTAAAGAAGAAATAGTTTTATCCTCTTTTATCCTAAATTATAGTTTATTTCATCCTCTGGACTTAAAAAGTTTCATTCCCTCAAATCATTAGTCAATATGTATGAGAATTCTATGTGAGTGTAAATGACCATGTGTATATATTACTATTGACAGGGCCACCATTAGAAATTATGGGGCCCCATACAACAACATTTTTGGGGCCCCCTGGGCCCCACCCACCCCAGACCCCAAGCCCCACCCCAGACCCCAAGCCCCACCCCAGATCCTACCCACTCCACACCACAGTTAAAAGACCACACAGACATCAGTGCTAAAAAAAGGTAACCCATAAAAGTTTTTTTTTTTTAAAGTTGGTGGTCATGGTCCCCCTATAAGTTAAAAAAAAACATTGGTGCTAGAGCCTTCCATAAAAGTTTTAAACAAATTGGAGCCCCAAAGAATATTTTTTTTTAAAAAAACCTTTGTGGCAGGGGCCTATGAAGTATTAAAATAATACATTGGTGGCCAGGGGATTAAAAACATAGTTCAGTAGAATTGAACTTGTGGCTTCAGGACTTCAACTTCTCCTCCTTTCGTGACTTTGGGTCTTTATGCGGCTTCGGCTGTTCTGCTGTTCAGGACTTTAGGAGAGACGATGCTGCACCTGAACCACCGTGGCCAAGGGGGGCCCTGCTATTTTGAAAAGTGCAGCCTGAAGGGGGGCCTGGTACAGCAGTACCCCTGTGCCCCCCTGATGGCGGTCCTAGCTGTTGATATGTAAGTGTGGGGTTCCTATATATTTCAATGTATTTGCAATATGGGGTGTCAGGTGTCATTTGCTAAACTGCCCATTAGGTTGAGTAAGTTCAAGTGTAGAACACACCTCTGCCACTAGAGGGAGAGCCAAGAGGTATATATAGTGAATAAAGGACCCCCTCTTGTAAAATATAAGGATATTATAAGTTACCAAGGAGTTTCATGACCATATAAAAGTACGAGGCCGAAGGCCGAGTGTTTTTATACAGGTCATGGAACTCCGAGGTAACTTCTAATATCCTCATATTTTACAACTGGGGGTACTTTATTTATTATAATACACACGTTTCAGTGAGTCATGTGACAGAAATGACATCACTACTCACCGTTTATAACTGATGACATCAGAAATCACCATTTATAAGGATATAATTTACAGGATATTCATGGCTTTTGTGTATTATAAAGGGTTTAATGTGTCAGGAGGGAACGGCACATACAGGAGGAATAGAGAATTGGAATAGGAAATAGAAGCAGGTGAGAGGAGTTTAGCCCTAGGTGTCTGGTTATTAAACATGGGCAGCTAATGCCCCAACAAGGAGGGTAGAGGGGATACAGTGCAGGGACCCTAGAGGGAGAGTTTAGGTCCATAGTAGGGTTTGAGCACAGTTGCTATGAATTTGAAGACTCCTCCAACTGCGCATGCACCAATACTGCGCTCACTTACAGATGGAGACTGAAGATCCAAAAGATGGCGCCAATGAGCTCCACTGCTCTTACTCTGCACTGATACGAGTACTGTATTATGGACACTTTCAGGGTAATGAACTATGTGGGGGGGGGAAAGCAAGGAGGGGGGCTATCTAGGGAAGTAGGGGTTTAGTTCCCCTTTAAATTGTTTAGTGTTGTAAATAACACACAATTTACTATAGCGCTACATTTTGGCGCCCAGCACGTGGGGCTCGAGGGGTTAAACTGTAACACCGCACTGCAGCCTAGTGTGACAGGTGCTGAAGGTGCGGACTCAATAGGAAAAAGGCCAGGAAAGAGGCGGGAGACTTCTGTGGTTCTTTCCTCTCGCTTAAAGTATTCTGGCACAAAGAGTATTTGAGCAGTGATATTAAACATGACTATAATACAGTATCAGCATGTGGCATTTTGGGCTACTGACCAAGGCATCGATCCAAAGCGAGCATTAGCAGTGGATATGGTGCCTGAGGATTATGATCACCACGGGGTGACTGAAGAGTTGCACCGCTACTCTGAGCTAATGGGGTGTAGATTGTTTGATTTAGAACCCTCCAAAATTCCCGGTTACTCTGTACTATACTATAGGTCCTCCATAGAGATACCGGAATTCATGGGCACTGCTATTGTTTGCCCAGTAAGAGTTCAACGACAGGGATGCCCTATTGTTTTTGGTGACCCAATGGTCGAATGGGGACCAACCTGACAAGCTGGCAAAGTATGGGAAGACGCGCCCAGCGTTGATCCTGCGTTGTTGCATCTTACGATGACCCCTGAGGAAGTTTCGGAATGGGCCATAAGGGAACAGATTGACCCTTCTCAGGCTGTGGTTGTGGACTGGGTCCCTATAGGGCACAACGCAATGTATGTTAACCTATGATGGTTAGCATTTGGCCTAGGAAATGATTTTCTACAAGTTGCAAGAAAACCTTCCAGAGTGAAAGGATTTTCTAGTATGTTTTATAGGGTGCCCTGTGAGTTCAGCGATCGCCCCAGACCATGTAGAATTCATCCCTGGGGTCTGCCACCCGAGGGTTGCCCTCTCATCTATCCTAAGCCAGGAATGTTTTCAAATGTCAGGCCGCTGATAGTGAAGTCGTCAGCCAACCTTTTTCAACCCTCCCTGGTGTGATAAATTCTGAGGAAGTGTATAAATGAGCCGTGACGGAGGGTGTTGATCCTAGGCGAGCCGTGGTCCTAGATAAGGTTCACCCAAGCGCCCCAAGATATTTGGCCGCTTGCCCCTTAAGTCTGTTTCCAAGGTTTGACGGATACAGATTCATAGCTCAAGCCCAGTCTGAAGTTCGGGACTGTGTCCGGTTACTATGGCAGGTGGATAATGACCTCCCCGATGATGATGAGGGACCACCTAGGATTTACCCTGTGGGGATGATAGAGGGGTGTGCATGTGTTTATGATAAACTGCCAGTTCAGCCCCCTGTGAAGGAAGAGAGCGCTGAAGTGGCTATTGCCTGTAACCCCAAATTGGCCAGTACAGGGTTAACAGATTACCTAAACCGCAATTACTGCCTGAAAGAATCTGGGGTCCCCGTTGCGGAGCTCCCATGTGAGCCAGAGGGCCCGGTAGCATTATTACCAGAGGAGAGCATTCCTGTTACTGTGATTCCCCCCTCCTTAGCTGACAAGAGAGATGAGGGTTGTGTGGAGAATCTACCTCCAACAGAGACTGAGTTGTGTACACTGAATGTGCTAAATCGCTCTGGGATGGAGGCTATTTGTGTTAATACATTGCATGAACATTTCCCCGCTGAAAGTGTTCCACCAGGGGGAGTGTCCAGAGAAGTGGCTGTTGGCGCGAAACCTGCACTCAAAGATACCGCGAGAGCCGCAAAGGAACGCCATGACCTGAGTGAGATCACGTCCGCCATTTTGAGGGTAGTGGCGACTACGTTGAAGATGGACGTGTCTCTGGAGAAGATGGCGGAGTTGGCTGCAGAGCCTGCCGTGCTAAAGGCATTGGAGGATGCAATTGGTTTGCCTGTTCTTGCCCAGCCAGAGAACCATTATGTCTGGCAAGGGACTTTTGTTTCCAGTACGCGGGGTCCGATGATTCCGTTTTGCAGTCGGTGTGATATGGAGACACCGGACGCTTTGGAGAACCCTGAGCAAGAATGTTCGCAATGTGGAGTGCAACTATGGATGGGACCTTTCCACCGTGCAGACCAGCTTCCTTTGGAGCGAGAAACCATGGAAGGCGTGGTGAGTGGAACCCGGGCGCTAGTGTACCATGAGATAGAGAGTACCCCAGGGGTGTCAGCGGCTGTGACCCCTGCACCTGAGAGTGTCCCGATTGTCCCGCACAGTGAAGGCCCGCCAGAAATCAAAGAGGTTCCCCTGCCTATTGATATCACACCCGAGGGTGATATATCATCCCCCACCGTTGCTGTGATGAACTTGCTATAGCCAAAGTTGGCGATTGAGTGTTGTGACGCTGATGTGTTAGTGTCATTATCGGATGCCATTCCCCTAGTGGAAATCGGAGAGAAGGGGTTAGTGCATTCCCAAGACAACCATATGATGGTGGCTGTACCGATTCCTCCAGACAGAGACGGTAGAGCCCAACAAGCTGTTGTTGCCCCTGCGTGTCAAATACTCCCGTTACTGAGCAAAGGGGAGTCTATGGACAGAGTGCTGCAGGAGTTGGGGGTGAATGCAGAGACGATTCCCCCTGATGATTCCTCGGATGAGGAAAACCTGCTGCCCAAGAAAGTGTCAGCAGCTCACGGAACTTTCGGTGCTGGTGAGAAATGTCGGGCACCTACGAGAGTTGTAGTCTCAGAGGAGGCAGCCATCCCTGTGGGGGTAAGTGACCCTTTGTCTGCTTCGGTGAAGGAGATAGTAGCCGCAGATTTGAATGCTGTAAAAACAGACAGTTACAAAGCCGATCCAACACCCCGCAAAGTGTTGGTTAATGACGTTAACGCATCTGGAGATTTAACAGTGACCATTTATACTGTTCTTCCTGAGCCTTCTTCAGTCCCCATGAAAGACTCTGAAATAGAATGGGGCAAGCTTTCATTTGGTCGATTAGGCCTTGTTGTGCTGGTGACTCCAACTTTCAGAGATCCACCACTCACAGAGGACCTGATAGAAAAGGAGCTGACCCCTCTCATGAGTGATGAGGAAGATTGGAAGTCAGTGTCCGAGAGTGCCGAGCAGATTCGGTGTGAGTGTCGGAGGACAGCGGTGAGTGAACCAGTGAGGTCTGTGCACCCCAAGGTGGGAGTTCACTTAACCCCTAGTGAGCCAGGGGAGAGCACTCACGTGTCTGAGTTATGCCACTGTACCTGGGGAAAGATCTCTCTATTTGGAGAAAAAGACTTGGTGGCTAATATTCCGAAACCCAAAGAGAGCCCTGGTTCAGAGAAGGTTCCAGGATGGGAGGAGTATGTGGAAAAGCCCATAGAGCCAGAAGAAGAACCTGCTCCTATTGTGACCATGCCTAGCAGCTTCAAGGCACCTTCTAAGATAGGCCCAGAGGAGGAAAAGAATTTCTGGGTTCTGACGAGCAGATCCAAATGTCTTCAGATCAGTCTCCAGGGTGCAGAGAGTGATCAACTTTAAAGTTTACAGAACCTGGGGTTATTTTATGCCCTATGCTCCATTGTGGGTCTACGAGAAAGTGGCAGAATCTTATGAGGATTGGCTCATTGATGAGATCCTGCGAAAGGAAAAGATGCACCATAGTTGCCTTACCAACTCAGATGCAGTGAAGCGGCAGCAGGATTGGGAGTACCTGAGGTCCATTGAGAAGGAGTGGTGGTATGGGCGCACCATATTAAAGAATGCAGTCAAGAGTTGTGGGAAATACAATCCCACTAAGTATTTGTCTATGGATGTTTACGACGGTGATGAACAATGGGTGGAGAAACCCCATCCCAAATATTACATACCATATGAGGACACCAAGGCCCGTTTCCTTCATATGATTTGAAGGAATTGTTTCCTTTTTGATCCTACTCCACTGGGAGTGAAGTTTCAGTTCATTGGAACTGTCTATTGCCTGTCCCCTTACAGTGACTGACTTTGTCCTGGGAAGGATTCTTCTTTATTTACTCCAGTTGGAGTTAATTCCAACAAACTGATAACTTTCCAGTTAATACCTACTCGTTGGTAGGTTCATTCCAATTCCCTTTACCCTCCTAAGTGCATATAAAAGAGGACTGTGGGTTTGAGTTCTTACATGGACTGGAATGATTAAGTATCTGTAATGCAATATGTATAACCTGTGCCTTCTCTTACAGATTTTCATTGCTCAGGGTACCTGGACAGAACTCATGAAATTGTTATACAAAATGTAATGAATGTTATGATATTGCACTATTAGTATGCAATGTGGAGCTAATAAATGCACAGTTAAGTGACAGTAAAAGAAATTGTTTTTCTATGATGTTGTTTCTTTCAGATATGCCATTGTACCTGGGTTACTCAGGAGAGTTACCCCGAAGAGCTTATAAGGTAATGGCTAAATATCACTTTTTGGTAAAGTGTTTGATATGAAGGTACTAAGTCCCCACTGGAGGGAAGACTTAGACCAATGTTCTATGATAGAGAAAGACTTCTCAAAATGGTTTCTAGCAAGATGTGCCTTAACTGCTTATTTTTCGTAATGGGCTTCTAGCATGATATGCCTAAACTGCTTTCTTTTCAGGTTAACCATGGTTCTCTAGTAGACCTATGAAGAGGCTACTGGAGGGGAAGTTAACCCTATAGTGAATATAATACATGTGTTATTGTTGTAATGTATTTTTGTGCTTTGTTATTTGAATATGTTCCTTGCCGGGACGTAAGGAATTCACCAGGGGGAGAATGTAGGGATGTGTAAAATAGCCACCCCCTAGTATTTTGTGCAGGCAGTCCCTCAATGTTATGGACACCTAATTGGGTCCTAAAATACAGTTGGGAGGGGTACTGTTTGCTCTTTCTGCTCTAAGCTAGGCCCCCTGCTACTTCTCACAGTGACCAGCAGATGGCACTGTGCTGGGATATAAAAGGCTCTGAAGCCATGCTTTCAGTGTCCATTTTGTGCTGGCTCTGACCTGAACAGGCAGGCAGAGCTCTGTGGAACCTAGACAGGTCAGGTCTAGTAAGAATAGGCTACTCACCATTATAGGTCACTCTAGGAGTGACAGACAGACAGGTTATTTAGCTGAGCAGCTCAAGCAGGGCTGGTCCTATCAAATGTGGGGCCCAATTAGGACCATGTTGGCGGGGCCCCTAGACAAAGTGTTGCTGGCTACTGACACACCAAGTATTTAGGAAAATAAGGGCATACAGAAACAAAAATAGAAAGGAAAGGGGCAGACAAGGTAAGAGAGTGAGAGGGATGAAATAGGGACACATAATAGGGGCACACAGGGTAAGAGAGAGAGAGGGAGGAAATAGGAGAGTGGACTGGGCCAATTAGTTTGGGGCAGGCTGGGCCGATTCAGCTTGGGAGCAGGCTTGGTTGGATTGGGGGCAGGCAGGGCCTACCAAGGTTGGAGGAAAGCTGGGCCTATGAGAGTTGGGGGCGGGCTAGACCTATGGATATGGGGATGGGCTGGACTCTCAAAGTTGGGGGCAGGCCAGGCAGCATCATGTGCTGGGGGAAATATTATCTGTGCTGCCCTCTGGTGCGGGGCCCCCAGAGGTGCGGGGCCCTATTGGGCCCAATTGGTCCAATAGGCCTAAGGCCGGCCCTGAGCTCAAGGCTCCGACGAGGAGAGTCAGAGGGATTAAGATCCTGGGTACTAATAGCCCAGAAGTAGGGACTAAGTGTATAGGAACAGGGTAGATAGATTCCCCTCAGGTTCCACTTAGGGAAAAGGCTGAAAGCTAATTGTACCTTTATTGCTGCTGAGCAAGTCCTCTTGCCTGTGGGGACTAATACTGACCATATGGTGCTGTGAGTATTGCCTATTCAATGTGATACTAAATCCTGTCATTCTCTATTGTATACTCCACTGAGGATTGTGTATGTTCAATAAATCAGTTCATGTTTAAGTTATAAGAACCACTGGCGCCCAATTATTATACCCTGAATCCAGTTACAGTTGCACTACACCCTGCCTCCACACCGTTGCGAGGGCTCACTCCCTAAGATTACAGGTCTCATCCGGTGCACATTTAGTGGGAGTGGAGCTCAATAGTGTTGTAAATAGCAGTCCATGAAAGCACTCACAGCGATCACCATCCAGTGTGTATCAACCAATCATTTATTAGTACATGGTGTATCAATGCGTTTCAGCTCACCTGGAGCCGTTGTCAGGATAACAACAGGAAGTGCAACACATCATTAAATAGCCCCCTCACCCATTCAGGGTAAATCCCTCATTAAAACATCACATCTGTGTGTATAATACTAATCAAATGCTAAAATATGTGGTTAAGATTGTTTCACTTCTATCATGTGACCATTAGACATCAAATCACCACCTGTGCGGCCTCCAGTGCCTAAAATGATTAAAACATAATGTGAGCTGATGTCAGGGTTAAAATCAATTGTGTATATAAAATCTCATTCAAATCTAAATAGTGTTATCTTATAGAAAATTGCAAGTAAGTGCATATACAACTAACAAACATCTAGATTACCTAGAACGCGTTATAAACTTTTGCCTACACTATTAATTATTAAAATGATATGCCTATACGTATCATGGAGAAAATCTGCAAATATGACCATAACCAAAATCGGGCAACGCTCTCTAGAAACCCCAATCTGCAGTATATAGAATGTACAAACAATTACTTGTCATCTGAAGCAATTATACCAATTATATATTACAAGGCGTACGCTTTTTCATTACGCCTTGACAAAGCTCTAGACTACTGTAACTCTCTTTTAATTGGCCTCCCCCTCCAGAGACTGTCAGCTCTCCAGTCCATAATGAACACTGCTGTGAGGCTCATACACCTCAGCAACCGCTCCTCCTCTGCCTCGCCATTCTGTCAATCCCTGCACTGGCTTCCGTTACCTTTCAGAATCAAATTCAAATTAATGACCCTGACATTCAAAGATCTTCATAACTCTGCCCCACCCTACATCTCTGAACTCATCTCTATATACTCACCCACTCGCTTACTACTCTCCTCTACTGACCTGCTCCTCAACTCTTCTCTCATTACCTCCTCACATGCTCACATTCAAGACTTTGCAAGGGCTGCTCCCTCCTCTGGAACTCTCTCCCACGCTCTGTCCGACTTTCTCCCAACCTTTCTGCTTTCAAAAAATCCCTGAAAACGCACTTGTTTCGAGAAGCCTACCCTCACTCTGCTTAACTACCAAACGCAACACCACATACAGTACCACATTTCTCACCCACTTAATTCGATCTTGCCCACTCCCACACCTTGTGTATTACTCCCTTCCCTTTAGACTGTATGCCTATGCATAGGGCCTTCCTCACCTTTTTGTACCTGTATTGATTGTGATGTTTGTTACTCCATATATTCTATGTATGTAATTCATGTGATGTAGTTGTATAATCACATTTACTTTACAGTGCTACGCTATATGTTGGCGCTATATAAATACATGTTAATAATAATAATAATTATTGCGAAACGCGCGTCGGCGTTTGGAGTTCATTTAACTTTATTTTTAAAAAACTTTTAAATCATTTGGGTCTCGACGGAATAGAAGGGGTGGGGAAGATAAAAACTTCAACCAGTGCTCGGTTCACTACTTCCTTTTCTCTAATACTAAATTCACAGGAGCCCGTGGATTTGTGTTTTTTTCTGTCTAGGACTTAGATTAAAAACTGAGACCACAGTCCAGGGTACTCTGCCTTCTTTGTCTTTGTGGTGTCCCTGGGAAAGACAAATTTAGGCAGTAGATTTTGGACAACTCCACCTTCTCTTTTTTCCAATTTCTGGCTTAACCTTTGAACCTGAGCATTGTGTGTTTTTTTTAATATTTATCCTATTAATTGTGATCTCTTTCAAATCAATTACCTAATTTATAATCAATTATCTAGCACTGTTAAGCACTTCAAACGTAATGAATTAATTTTTAAGTTTGAATGAATTCAAGTTAATTGCCAGAGTTACAATCAATTATTAAGCACTTTAAATCTATGGAATTAATTTCTTAAGTCTGATTGGATGTGGGCATATTAACTATTTATTTGATAATACACCTCATTGGAAAGGATATAAATCATTGTGAAGTGATTCTAGTGTGGATCATACCACTATGCGGTTTTAACCTTTTTACTATATTTAACTGAATGAACTGTATTGCATTGCACTTTAATTCTAATAAACATAAATTTTAATTGAATTAGAGGTTCAAACTGTTTAATTATAGCACTGCACTTTATACCTTTAATTTTTTTGTGATTACTATAGGGTAATCAGTAAGATTGCATGTTAATGTGCACTCAACCCATTATCAATATATTTAAGACAGAGACATTTTGTGCATACTAGCTGCTCAGTGCCACTTTATTCTGTGGTCTGACTGTGGCTTCTCCATGTCCCTTGGCGGCTTAACCCTATGGGAGCCCTGCTGTAGTCTCTACTAGTAATATAAGGTCTGTTTCAGGTAAATCCATGCTCAGTTAACCATATCCAGCTGCTTGCACTCCTGTACTAATATGGCCGCTCTCTGGCATCATCTGTGACATCAGTAGGCAGGTCTTTATAGTGACAAGCACCTGGGCCACCATACTGTCCTATCAGAATGGGTGTTCCTGTCAGCTGACAGAAGGCATGACCTGCAGGAAGACAGTAAAGAGAAGCAGCACAAAGTGTGAGAGAAGTCATTTTGTAGTGGCAAAGTAACAGAACTACAACTTGCTGGTGATCCATGAAAGAAAGAGACAATGAATGGGGGAAGCATATGTAAATATTATGTAAACATAACCAGGAAGTACTTACAGCAAATAAGAAAGTGAGGGAATGTTTCCTGTTCCTTCATATGGTAGTGGGTCCCAATGGCTCATCCCCATCCATGTGTCCTAAATTATCAAGCACTCATCTCATTTCTTATCACTGGAGCTCACCGGAAGTCCAGCAGGGTCTCTGGGCTCTGCCTGCTGAAGCTCCAGGTACTATTACCTGTGTGACGCCTGTGAGGGTCCAAGGAGGACCATGTCCATGTGCGTCTCACATCAGTCCCAGCCTCTGGGCACATGTACAATAAGTGGTGTTTGTATCCTCACTGTGCTCTGCTGGATAGTGTTCAAGCTGAGAGGATGTCTGTACAGTTACTCACAGGATAAGTTATCTACGTATGGACCATTCCCTATAATGCCCCCGTGAGATTTTATTCCTTTGTCTCCCTGTGTATTAAGACTGGGTGGAGGTAGGGTGAGTAGGACATTAGAGCCTGTTGCTGGATCATTAGATTGATTAGTTCTCATTCAAGCTGGGAACTTAAATCAGGTAAGTGTTCAACTATACTATTACTTGAACACTATTACTTGATAACTTTACTATCATGTGAGTGACAAGTTTTCCATCAACAGAGGATTGTGCCTTATCAGCTGCCAGTGGGTTGGATTCATACTTCTCCAGAGAAGGTCACCTGCATGTGCTAGGAACTCCGCTTCATAGAGCATTTATGCTGTTTATTGTGTGCTGTCCCTTTAAGGGAAGGGCTCCTAATGCAAATAGAATTGGCTGCACACTCATTTCATCCAGCATGCAAATGAATTTTGGATTCTTCTGAGTCTTTCAGGAGGTGCTGCAGGTGTATGAGCTTGAAGTAGCAAATTGCTTCCAGCTCTACCAGTGACAGATCTCATACAAGTAGAATTGTTTCATCCACTGCTGGAGGTTTTTTTTAACCAAAAAACCTGTTACCTCAATATGGTTAATATGAAGTTACTGGTAAAGTAACTTAACAAACTCAGATTTCCACTATGTAACTATGGTGAGTTGAAATTAGTGTTCAAGGTATAATCCCCAGGACATTAAAGGGTGGTTCACCTTTAAGTTAACTTTTAATATGTTACAGGATGGCCAGTTATAAGCAATTTTTCCATTGGTCTTCATTAGTTATTTTTTATAGGTTTTTAATTTTTTGCCTTCTGACTCTTTCCAACTTTCAAATGGGGGTGACTGACCCCATCTAAAATCAAATGCTGTTTAAGACTACACATTTATAGTTATTGGTACTTTTTATTACTCCTCTTTCTATTCAGGCCTCTCTTATCCATATCCCAGTCTCTTATTCAAATCAGTGCATGGTTGCTAGGGAAATTTGGACCCTAGCAACCATATTGTTGAAACTGCAAACTGGAGAGCTGTTGAATAAAAAGGGAAATAACTCAAAAACCACAAATAATAAAAATAAAAACATATTGCAAATTGTCTCCCTCTCTCATAACAGTTCATTTAACAGTGTGCTACTTAAGACTGTGCTACTTACCTGCAGTTATTTCTATATGTTTGTGTAAAACTGTTTTATTTTGCAATGTCTGCCATTCAGATATGGGGGAGCCCTATTGTGTATTTAGCTGCAGTCGCAGTATTAAAGTGGAAGTTCACATGTGCAATACATCATTATTACTATATGTCTGCAGACATCAGTGCTATCATGATACAGTCATTCAATGGGACTTGCTTATCAACACTGGGCAAATTTGCCCATGGGCAGTTAGCATATCTTATGCCTGCACCTCATTTTGCTAACATAGTAGCCATTCAGCACATTATTACTATATTGTAACTTAGGTAATGATCAGCGCTATCAGTATATAGCCATTCAGTGTATTACTGAGTGCTCACCTAGTGTTCTCTCTACTACCATATTGTAATGTGTGCATTTAGCCAGTATTAGCAGGATAACTATTCAGCATATGGATGCTAAGTGCACACATCCACCCTCCCCCAGGGAAGACACAGGGCCGGGGCCGGTATTACAAATTTACCGGCAATGTAGCTGCTGGTAATTTGTAATACCATTTACAAAATCCCCTGCCCGCCAATGAAAACTTACATTTTCGTCAGCTTTGGTCAGTGGCCCTGCCCCTTTTGTGATGCCAATCCCCATTGATCTGCCCCTTTTGCGGCACCCCTCATCGGCTCTGCCCCCTTTCTTTTCCGCCCCCCACCATGGCCGGTAATTTTTTTTTTAAAAGGTGGCAACCCTATCTGCAAGGGCTCCCAGGGCACTGTTAAAATGTGCACCCATCCGTGCTTTACAAGTCCCCTTCTGCCAACATCTCGCACACCAGAAGCCTAAAAGGGACATCCGCTGCCTAAAGGAGGAAAAACTGGCTCACTAGCTCACACAGAGCAGGAGAACAAAACGGGGCTCCTCAACAGAAGCCAGGGACTCGAGTTGTAGAGGTACCCGGGACCGAGCTGGGGGCCTGAACTGCAGGGCAAACGGCTGAGCTGCAGGGAGACTGCTGGCCTGGTGACGTGGGGCACCCCGGGGGAGACTGTGAGCCTAGTGGGGGGTGCCACAACTGGCAGCGGCTAACTGTGCTACAGTAGAAAAACGGTTTATTTTTATTTCTTTTTTTCTTTTTTTTTCTGTACGTTTCTCCGGTTTGTTTTTGTATTACTATTACCATGCGTACTACCTATGACAGACACACTCTGCTTGAAATTGGGAAGAAATGCACAACTTCTATGCCAAATCTGCTGATAGAGATTCTGCGGAGTCTGGGCTTGCTAACAGCACCGGAGCTCAGAACAAAGACCGGGACTGCGAGATGCTGCTGACCGAGACTCAAGCACTGCGCTCGTAAACAAAAGCGAGGAAAGCATGCGGGTGTTAGCACCAGGCTAAAGGCTAACCTGGTCCGACCAGCGCTACCATTAATCCTGCTCTCGAACGTTCACTCCTTGGACAACAAGATGGATCATCTGTGGCTCCAGCATTCAAGTCAGCGAGAAATAAAGGACTGTTGCATCTTTATTTTCACGGAAACATGGCTAAACACAAACATTACTGACATCTAGCCGAGCTACCGAGCTGACAGAAACGCCGCATTGTCCGGCAAGAGCTGAGGTGGTGGTTTGTGCATCTATATCAACAAACTCTGGTGCACAAACTCTGCTGAAGTGACTCGCCACTACTCACCACAAGTGGAATTTTTAATTGTTAAATGTCGGCCTTTCTATCTGCCGAGGGAATTTACCGCAGTACTAGTGGTAGCTGTGTACTTGCCGCCTATCTCAAATGTTAACCTGGCGCTAAGAGAGCTGTACGAGGCTATCAACTAGCTTCAAACAACACACCCGGATGGATTTATCATTGTTGCTGGCAATTTCAACCAGAAGTCAGCGCTTCCCAAATTCTTTCAACATGTGAACTTTGCTACAAGGGGAGAGAACTGTTTGGACAAAATCTACACAAATGTGTGCGGTGCCTACAAAGCCTTTGCTCGCGCCCACATAGGTTCCTCCAACCACCGGACAGTGATGTTATCACCCACATACACATCGCTGCTCAAACGCACAAAACCAGCCAGAAAAAACCATCACAGTCTGGCCGAGTGGAGCTGTAGGAAGCACTTCAGGACTGTTTCGACTGCACAGATTGGAACATGTTCAGGGAGGCTTTTACCCACAATGGCTCCATCAACTTGGAGGAATACACAGACTCTGTGACCTGCTACATCAACAAATGCATAGAGGATGTTACCGTCGCCAAAACTGTCACCACGAGAGCCAACAAAAAACCCTGGTTTACAGCAAAGGTTCGTGCATGGCTAAGAGAGAGAGATGCCGCTTTCCGATCAGGGGACAGAGTTGCTCTTAAAATAGACAGGGTCAATCTCTCTCGAACCATCCGACAAGCAAAGCAGGAGTACACACTGAAGATTCAAAATCATTTCGACAACTCAAAAGACTCACACAACTTATTGCAAGGCATTCAGGCTGTCACACAGTACTTGTGATGGCACACATCAAGAGCACCCTCCCCCGCTCACTGGACCCACTACAATTTGCATATCGGCCAAACAGGTCAACTGAGGATGCCATATCTTCTGTACTCCACCTCTCACTAACTCATCTGGACAAGAAAGACAGTTATGTGAGAATGATGTTTATAGACTTTAGCTCAGCATTCAATACCATCATTCCTCAAAAGCTGAGTGGGAAACTAAGAGAGCTGGGATTGAGCACCACTTTGTGAAATTGGATCTTGGACTTTCTGTCAGAGAGGCCTCAGTCTGTTCGTATTGGCGACAATGTTTCCAGCCCCATCAGATTGAGCACAGGAGCTCCTCAAGGATGTGTTTTCAGCCCGTTTTTGTACACATTGCTGCATAGCTAGACACAGCTTAAACCACATCATCAAGTTTGCCACACAACTTTAGTAGGGCTCATCAGCCACAACGATGAGTCGGAGTACAGAGATGAGGTTCAGCAGCTGGCAGACTGGTGCGGTGAGACCTCACCTGGACCACCAACACGGCCTCCATCACCAAAAAGGCTCAGCAGCGTCTTCACTTCCTAAGACGACTGAAACGGGCCAACCTTCCACCTCCCACCCTCACAGTGTTCTACAGGGGCACCATAGAGAGCGTCCTGACGAGCTACATCTCCATCTGGTACAGAAGTGCCAGCTCTGCTGACCAGAAAAGTCTACAGGGGACTGTCAGAGCAGCTGGCAACATCATTGGAGCGGCTCTTCCATCACTGCAGGACATGTCCCACAAGCGCTGTGTAAGAAAGGCCTCCTGCATTGGACTCCAAACTCCCCTCACACAGACTGTTCACGCTGCTCCCATTCTGTCAAATTTATCAAGAATTTATCACGTAGTGCACCGCGGCAAATTTTTTATACCACGCCCACTTTGTAAGACACCCCCCCACTAACCACTCCTCATTTTATAAATAAACCCTTAGTGACTATATAAATGAACATGGCAATTCCATGTACAATACCCCAGAATTCATAGTAGGATGGCGTAGAGGCAATTCCATGTACAATATCCCGAGAATTACAGGCAAGGGAAGGGTTAATGGTGGCACAATGGGAGAAACTAGGTGAAGCAGCTAAAACTTTGCAAGAGCATTGATGAGGGAATAGTGGGGGGGGAGTGAAACCGAGTGAGACAGACAGAGAAAAAAAACAGAACATTACCAGCATTCTCAGCCTGCCACTGATTGTCTGGGAGGAGGGGGGAGAGGGGGAATCAGCAGCACACTGGATACTGGAACACGATCCTGCAGAGTCCACCAGACTGAGGTGCATATAGGGTTGCCACCTTTTAAAAAAAAAATTACCTGCCATGGTGGGGGCGGAAAAGAAAGGGGCGGCGCGTGATGCAAAAAGGGGGCGGAGCCGATGAGAGGTGCCGCAAAAGGGGCGGAGCCACGGGGAGTAGTGTCACAATAGGGATGGGGCCACCGCCCAAAGCCAACGAAAATGTAAGTTTTTATCGGCAGGCAGGGTTTGTAAATGGTATTACAAATTACTGGCAGCTAGGCCGGTAAAATACGGACCGGGTGGCAACCCTAGGTGCATAAGCGCTCCTTTCCTCTTCAGGTCTCCTCGTGGCTGTGCTGGTGATGTCATCAGTAAGGATGGGCGAATTTTTTCTGCTCGTTTCGCCGAAAAAATTACGCCCATATACTTGTATGGTGGTGGGCGTTAAAAAAAAAAAAAGACTCGCTTCTAAACAATTTCGCCAGCGGCGAATTTTTGGTGAAACGAAATGGGTCAAATTCACCCATCCCTAGTCATCAGTCTGCTGCCGGCTGCCTGCTTGCTCTCTCCTGCGCCCCCTGCCTGCGGAAATATGCAATGCGGGCCGGATCGGCTTCTTCACGGGGATTTATTTAAGATAGTGCTGCAGACAGGGACGCTTCACAGGCAATTTCAAATGGGGACCAGGGTCCTGATACGGAGCCTGTCCCCATGAAACAGGGACGAATGGTAAGCTTACCACAGAGTGCACCAGACCCAGCAAGCATATTTTAAGATCGAGGATCCTTGGAAGGTGGAGCTACTCTGCCATCACAAGGTTGTGATTTGTGACCAGAATGCCTGAATATGATAATACTCCCACATCAGATGCATAAACGTTCCTATTTCCCTTTTATATCTTAGACAATTTGGGGAGGCTAATTTCCCTGTATGGTACAGTTTCACCAGGGTGAGGTATGTTTAATGCAGAATCTTAAAATGTGTGAGTCTGTCCGTGGCACTAATAAGGGGTCTCTGCGTGGTGTCTGCTATTTCCTCCCAATCATTCTTGTCCGGGGGGTAATAGATCCCCATTTTAGTTTCACACGTGGGAGTGGGTCATACAGGCTACCTATCAACACCATATACAGACGGGACATCAGTTTCTTTTTGGAGGGGTTTAGTAGGGTGCTTTCAAGCATGGAGTATTGTATACTCTGTGGGTTTTTTTGGAATTCTTCTTGAAAAGCAAGGTGGATCTGAAACAGGGCAACCCTTTTAATATAAAATATAACAAAAGTGGTATAAACATGATACTTTCATTGGCTAACTAATATAATCATAGCAAGCTTTCCGAACATTTTAGTTCCTTTTATAAGCTGTAATATCCGCTTTATTGTAATCCGTTTGAAAAAGGAACTAAAATGTTGTGAAAGCTTGCTATGATTATATTAATAAAGGGATCACCTTTAGACAACTTTGTTGTTTTTATTTCAAATCGGGTTACCCTGTAACATTATTACTGGCTAACATGGTACAACAACTTTACCTGCAAAATATGTGTATAAAGGTATATTTGCTAGTTCTTCTCTTACCATCTGTGATCTTGTGATGAATGTCATGTAGTAGATGTTTGAGTCTCCTTACCCCTGCCCCTGCCCATCTCCAGCATAAGCTTCTACCATGCTATGGGATTTCCTGACTCACATACTGTGGGCTCCCTCCACTGGATGCTTGTTGTAACTACACAAGGCCATTTCATGTATATTCAGCACCTTCTTATGGCCAGTTACAGCAGTGGAATTGGACTTCACCAGCTACTGTAGTTTTACCATGTGACCCAGCACAGTGCCTTGTGGGAGTTAAGACTCAATTGTACAGTCCATGTTGTGGAAGAAGCACTAAGTTTCTCATCTCCTCACTGTAGCATCGCTGGTAACAAATAGACTCAAAGTTGCACCAAATCACCTCCACAACTGCCAGCACCCCCAGAGACATTGCTGTATATAAATGTCATGCCAGCTAGTGTTATAGTTATGTATTTGCTATGTTTCTGCATTATTATTCTTTGTACTCATTTCATTCCCCAGGGTAATATGTAGGGAGGACAGAACACTACCAGCCTGATGATTTGGGTTTGTTCCCCATAATCTGCTAATCTGATGGGTCCTGTAAATGGGCAGGAGCTGTCACTTGGTCCCTCTAGGAAGTGAATGGGAAATTAAGAGTTAAAGGGACCCTGTCATCGGAAAACATGTTTTTTTTCAAAACACATCAGTTAATAGTGCTACTCCAGCAGAATTCTGCACTGAAATCCATTTCTCAAAAGAGCAAACAGATTTTTTTATATTCAATTTTGAAATCTGACATGGGGCTAGACATATTGTCAATTTCCCAGCTGCCCCCAGTCATGTGACTTGTGCCTGCACTTTAGGAGAGAAATGCTTTCTGGCAGGCTGCTGTTTTTCCTTCTCAATGTAACTGAATGTGTCTCAGTGGGACATGGGTTTTTACTATTGAGTGTTGTTCTTAGATCTACCAGGCAGCTGTTATCTTGTGTTAGGGAGCTGTTATCTGGTTACCCTCCCATTGTTCTGTTGTTTGGCTGCTGGGAGAGGAGAGAGAGGGGGTGATATCACTCCAACTTGCAGTACAGCAGTAAAGAGTGATTGAAGTTTATCAGAGCACAAGTCACATGACTTGGGGCAGCTGGGAAATTGACAATATGTCTAGCCCCATGTCAGATTTCAAAATTGAATATAAAAAAATCTGTTTGCTCTTTTGAGAAATGGATTTCAGTGCAGAATTCTTCTGGAGCAGCACTATTAACTGATTCATTTTGAAAAAAATGTTTTTTGCCATGACAGTATCCCTTTAACAAGAAACTAAAATCAAAATAAAGACATTGCCCCACCCTGTGTGAGAGGGGGAGATAAAACCAGTTCCACTGGTTATAGAGAGAGAGAGTAAATTTTAGTATCGTTTATTGTTCCTGATTTCTGATGGCGGCTGCTGATCTGAGAGATGAGCTGAGCTGCTCCATCTGTACGAGCATTTATACTGATCCTGTATCCCTGCCGTGTGGCCATAACTTCTGCCGGGACTGTATTGAGAGAACATGGGACATCCAGGAGGAGACTTTCCTAGAAAATCCTTCTTGCCCTGAATGTAGGAAGACATTTAGTAGGAGAACTGAATTGACAAGAGACTGGAAGCTGCGTGGCCTGGTGGAGAGATTCCGTCCAACTGAGACAGAGCCGGGGGAGACTGGGATCTTCTGCACCTACTGTGTCCTCTCTCCTGTACCTGCTGCTAAATCCTGTCTCCTGTGTGAGGCTTCTCTGTGTGATACCCACCTGAGGGGGCACAGCAAGTCAGCAGAACATGTACTGACCCAACCCACCGACTCCTTTATGGGGAGAAAATGTTCTGTACACAATGAGCTCCTAAAGTATTACTGCTGTGAGGAGTCTGTCTGTGTCTGTGTGTCCTGCTGTCTGGCCGGAGAGCACGAGGGCCACAGGGTGGAGCTGCTGAGTGAGGCCTCTGAGAAGAAGAAAGAGAAACTGAGGCAAGTTCTGGATAAACTGAGGCCAGAGAGAGAGGAGACTGAGAGAGAAGCCCAGAGACTGCAGGAGCGCAGGAGAGAAGTGGCAGAAAAAGCAGCCGGTGAGACAGAGAGAGTCACTGCCCTGTTTAGAGACATCAGGGAACAGCTGGAAGCCCTAGAGAAGCGACTCCTGAGTGACATCTCCAGCCAGAAAGAGAAGCTCTCACTCACACTCACTAATCTGATGGAGCAGCTGGAAATAAAGAAGGACGAGCTGTCCAGGAAGATCCATCACATTGAGGAGCTGTGCAACATGGCAGATCCACTCACTGTCCTACAGGAACGGGAATCACATGGAGCTGCAGATAATGAGGGGGGCAGAGAGAGACATGATATAAAGGTCCCTGCTGTAGGGGATCTGGATGTGGATCTGATCTCAGAGACATTACTCACAGGCTTAGCTGCCATTGTGACTGGGGTAAAGGGAAGGATCTATGGGCAGGAGGCTACAGACCTGTTACTGGATATAAACACGGCTGGGAATAATGTATCTGTATCAGGGGACAGGAAATCTGCTTCCTACTCACGTACAGAGCAGTGTCACCCACAAACCCCAGAGAGATTTCAGGTTCCTCAGACTTTAAGCAGCAGGAGTTTCCCCTCAGGGCGACATTACTGGGAAGTGGAGGTCAGTGAATCAGGGATCTGGGGGGTAGGGGTGGCCTATCTCAGTATAGAGAGGAAAGGGGATCAGTCCTGGATTGGAAAGAATAACAAGTCCTGGTTTTTGTACAGAGGGTATAATAATAACTATTCAGTGAGACATGACAGTAAATTCACACAGTTACCCCACGTCCCTTCCTGCAGGAGAGTCAGGATCTCATTGGACTATGAGGCTGGACGTCTGTCCTTTTATGAGCTGAGTGAGCCAATCAGACACTTACACACCTTCACTGCCACATTCACTGAGCCCCTTCATGCTGCATTCTGGGTAGGGTGGGATACCTGTGTGAGAATCATTAGTTAGGACACTACCCAGCAGGAAACCCATTCCCAGAGTTGCCCTTACCCAGTGATACCATGAAAGGAAGGGAGTACAGGAGACATATTGATATTGGGCAGTTCTCTAGCACTTGGGCAGTCATTTTAATTAATTGTGAATGATTTACAAACACAGGTACTAAAGTGCAGTTGCCAATAGCAACCAAGTTAGCATGACATATTGAGATCTTGATTTTCACCATAAACAAATATTTCATGTTTAATTGTAGTTTTGGTCAAGGACAGTCATTCAATGTTATTTTTGTAACTGAGTACACTTTTCTAATTGGTTGTTGTGGGAAACCACCCTAATCCACCTTAAAGCATAATCATGAACTAATTGTGTATGTACTCAACCTATAAATAAATGGTCTGTTCACCAATATGGTAGAACAAAACAAATAAATACAGCCATGTCTTGATTCTGGTCTCTGCAATATTGCATTCGTATTCCTGCAGTCTGACAATCCATTTTTGTTTCTGGCAATGACCCGATTGCACCAGGATTGCACCACCAGATTTGGGACTAGACGTGATCCAAGAGACCACCACAGGTGCCCCTAGTAATGGAACTTCCCAAGCCAGCAGGTGAGCCCTTTGTATTCTTACCCAAGGAGATATACTTGCAAGGTGTTAACATGTCACACGAGTGGTCTTGAACATCACAAGCTCCATGGACCTCAGCTGCAGGAATAAGTATACGTATACCTAAATGTGTTGTTTGTTTGCTTTGTATCTCATGATATAATTATAGAGTGTCAGGGTAAGGGCACACTGGGCAATTTGGGGAGATTTAGATGCCTGGTGACTAATCGCCGTGACTTTGTGGCGACAAGTCTCCCCGAACGCCTTCCCTCACTCTGCGCCTGGCTAAAATTAAAAATTGCCGGTGCTAACCACACATGGCGATTCATTTTCCGAAGTTGCCTCACAAGGAAACATCGGGAGACTTTGGAAAATGAATTGCTGCATGTGATTAGCACCGGAAATTTTTCATTTTAGCCAGGCAGAGAGTGAGGGAAGGCGTTTGGGGAGATTGGTCGCTGCAAAGTCGCGGCGATTAGTCGCCAGGCGACTAAATCTCCCCGAATCACCCAGTGTGCCCTTACCCTTAAGCATTGAATGATATTTTACTGTACAGTTTATATACATAATTAAGTTGCTGTATAAGATTTAATGGTGCCAGGAGGTACAAGCTAGAACGTGTTACAACTGAAAAAAAAAAAAAAAAATATATATATATATATATATATATATATATATATATATATATATATATATATATTGAGAACCTAATGCATAACAATGTGGAGCTAGCACAAGGGGATCTAAGGAATTCAAGATATTATATTTACAAAAAATATATAAAAATATTAAAACAAGTAAAACAGTTTGAGGAAGAAAAGTCCAATCTGTCTGAAAAGCCATTCTGTCTTCTGCTCCTCCCATGAATGTAGTAAGTGAATATAGTGTCACTTGGTATCAACCCTTTCTCCGTTTAGCTCTTTTAGAGGGTGTTCTGGACCTTAACATTAATCCAGCAGGGCTTGTTAACCCTTTAAGTGCCACAGAACATAGAATCTACGTTCTGTGGAAAAGTAACTTGAAATGCCACAGAACGTAGATTCTACGTTCTGCAGCACTTCCGGGTTCTGGAGCGGAGGAGCGCCTGTTAGAGCCGCTCGCTCCATTCCTCCTCGATCCCCTGCCCCTAGGCAACGAGCAGAGTGGGGGATCGAGTGGCCCCTGGGGCGCAATCGCCCAGGGGCCCCAAAGCAGTAGCAGGCACGTGTTACTTACATGTCCTGCTGCTGCAGCCTGCACTGCGCCATACAGCTCCGCCCCCACAGCACAGGAACTGGCAGATCATCGCAGAGCTCTTCCTGGGACCCCTCCACATCGTGTGCAACAGTCTTCAGCGACTTTTTCAGGTTAGTGCAACAATTACACACACAAACACACCAACACACACTTATTACAGTAATACACACTTAGATTCACACTTACACACACTTACACATACATTTTTGGGGATTGGGGGGGTCACTTACACTCACTGCACTCACACACGTACACATGCACACACGCGCACATAACATGTAATTTACCAATTGTACACACGCACACGCACATACATGGCATTGTGTCTTTTTTTTTTTTTTTTCTTATCGCATCGTCTCTTTTTATGGCTGAAAAAAATGTTTTATTGCCATTACGAATAGCGTATTCGCTAACCATACTGTGTAATACCTTTTGTATGTTATTTCGGTGATTATATTGCAATTTTGGGTATTTTGGTGCATTTTTAGCCATTTTATTGAATTTTTAGCCATTTTATTGCATTTTCAGCTCTGCATATGTTGTGTTCACTTGTTTCTAGCCGTATAACCTGTTTGGCCCAGCTAAAATATTCAAACTGTGATTCTGACGGCCGATAACACTAGTCTGGAAAAAAAACATTGATTTTTGTGGTTTTATTGGATTTTTTTGCATTTCACTCTTTACTGCCTTATTTTGTTTTGCCTTGTAAATTTTATCTACTATATATCCATTTGGGGGTCTCTGTGCGCCACATAGTTTGGTATATCTATGCATATTGGGTATCAAAGTGTTCAGTAGACCCCTGGCGTTCATAGTTAGGATGTTTTATGCTGATAAGTTACGAAATGTGGGTCATATAATGGGGTAAAATTCAAGCTTTGTGATGATTTTCAGAAATTTGATAAAAACCGTTATGTTCAGTATTACTTTGCAGTTTGGCAGTTTGCAGTAGAAACACATATTTACCCATATTGGATTTGTCAGAATGTGTACTTTCTGAAAATATATGGTTATCTGGGGTCTCTGTACTGTTAGGGGGGTCTAATGTCGCATAATACACACACCGGGTGGTTATATTGCAGCAGCCAACGCTTCAGCCGTGAAAATGTCTATACACTATTATCATTTGGGGGTCTCTGTGCGCCACATAGTTTGGTATATCTATGCACATTGGGCATCAAACTGTTTAGTAGACCCTTATGTTTATATTTAGGATGTTTTATGCTGGTAATGATACATGGACAATACGATGCTGGAAAGTTGAAGCTTTGAGGCAATTTTCAGATATTTCACCAAAACTGACAATTTTGGGAAAGCCTTGCGACTCAGTAGTTTGGAGCAGAAAAGCATGGATACCCATTTTAGATTCTGTAGAATGTGTACTTTCCAAAAATATATGGGTTGGGGGTAAACATGTATTTCTGTGTTTTTACCCCACAAAAAATGCAGTCAATGTGTTGATTTTTCATTAGCTGAAGTTACCCACGGGACTGTTTGTATGCGCTAACTTCATTTTGGGGCCTCTAAATGCCAGATACTTTGGTAAACTTATGAACAATGGCCACCAAACTGTTTGGAGGAACCCTGGCAATCATATTTAGGGTGCTTTTTCTTATTACGTAATAATACATGGGTGATATGGTGCTGGGAAGTTGAAGGGTTGAGGCAATTTTCAGATATTTCACCAAAACCGACAATTTTGGGAAAGCCTTGTGACTCAGTAGTTTGGAGCAGAAAGGCATGGGTACCCATTTTAGATTCTGTAGAATGTGTACTTTCCAAAAATATATGGGTTTGGGGGGTAAACATATATTTCTGTGTTTTTACCCCACAAAAAATGCAGTCATTGTGTTGATTTCTCAGTAGCTGAAGTAAAGTCCTGAACAATTTGGATGTGCTAACTTCATATTGGTGTCTCTAAATGCCAGATACTTTGGTAAACCTATGCATAATGGGTATCAAACTGTTCAGTGGACCCCTGGCAATCATATTTCAGGTGCTTTTTCTTGGTACCTAATATAGTTTGGGATATGCGGAGCAGCAAAATAAAACCTTTGAAATGATTTTTCAAAATTTTGAATTTTTTTTGAAAAACCGCTATGTTCAGACAAGCTTTTATGTTTGGTAGTTGGGAGTAGAGAGACATAGTTACCCATTTTGTAATTGGCAGAATGTGTACTTTTCAAAAATGTATGCTTTTCTGGGGTAAACCTACGGTTTCAGGATTTTTTGCCTTGGAATCTAAAGCATGCCGTTTTCTGCCTTTCAAAATTCGGTAATATACTGCCGGGAGTTTTTGCTGTACAGAAATCCTAAATCTCCCTAAAACTATACATATCTGGTATTGGCACGTTCGAGAGACATAAGGCTTTCCAAATCAGTTGGATTTTCATCCGTAAAATGAAATATTTTTCTGGTATAAATTGATATACGATGAAAAATGGTAATTTTTTATTTTTTTTGGTATTTAGCACTATAAAGTTTTTTTGCACAGGTGGAAATACATGAAAACTCCTAGGTAAACTATAGGTTTCCCCTCAGAAAATGCCCCTAAAGTGAGAGAGCACAAAATGTTTCAAAAACGGCTGGCATTTCGCGTAACCAAAATGTGAAATTCTGCTGGCACTTAAGGGTTAAAAAGCTTAAACTATACAAACAATTTACACCGCAACATGCAGAGACATTGAACAGATTGTGAAATTGGGATTTGGTCCAAGGGTGTTGCCCATTTGGGAAACCTGTAAAGCCCACATGGTAAAGGAGGAGGATATGGAGGGGGACACAATAGAAATTAAGGATAAAAGGGGGGGAGAGTCATTAATTCAGGCCCTAAAATAACACTGGTTTGTGGACAATGATAAAGAGGTAATTGTTGTGGGGCTGGGTGGTAAATACATAAAAATGAAGGAAACTAAACCAATATCTGTAAGAGTGGGTCGGCAGTTAGAACTCATAACATCATTGCTGGTTTCTGATATTGTACCTGTAAATCTCTAGGGGGCAGATATATTATCACAAATACATGCATGTATAGAATTCACTGAAATTGGAATGCACCCCTAGATAACAATCTTCTAAATGTTGTTGCTGCCGTTTTTTGTTACTGACAGTTTCCAAGCAATCAACTGAGGATATTAAACATAAACTGGGGGCAAAAGGTAAATTTCATGTAGGAACATTTGGGTCATTTATCAACACTGGGCAAATTAGCCCATGGGCAGTAACCCATGGCAACCAATCAAATTGTTACATTCATTGTTCTACTTGCAGCTGGCTTTAAGAAGCTAATCACTGATTGGTTGCTATAGGTAACTGCCCATGGGCAAATTTGCCCAGTGTTGATAAATAAGCCCCATTGACTGTTCCTCCTATGCACATAAAACTAAAGGAGGGAGCCATATTGCCCAATACCCTCTAAGTGCACACCAAATTGAAGGAATAAAGAACAAATTTAGGAACATGAAAAAGTTGGGGTGCTCATAAAAGATTAGGTAACCAGTTAATTGTCAATTGGTCCTTCATTCTATAATAAAAATCTTAAATTGTGTGCAAACTAAACATCTTTTAGCAGCAAGACGAACAAAGTATGAATTATCTTTACTAACACCATCATATCTAAAGCTCACCATGCCACACTAATACCTGAAAAAAGGGAGGGGATGATGTTGACATATATGACTGTTTTTAAAAGATGCAAAGTGAGGTACAAGGGTTTGATAATGTAAAAGATGAACCTTTGTTACATCCTGATTGTGAATTGTTTTTCATATCCACTTACTTATGGAGTAACAAAAAAATACAAAGTAGCAGTGCACCCGCAAGTTAATTTGTAATTGAAATTGGCTAGAAGTTAATGTGTTTGGTTTTCTACATAAGAGAACAGTACTTGGGTGTTTAGGGATTGAAACATTAAAGATTTAAAAAATCATATTATATATCCTGGTCCAATATGTTTGGACTCTTGGACATTGCCACCAAACATGATACATAGTCCTTTTGTGACCACAGTCTCTGAAGTATCTATTGTTTGCTGTAGGTAGAAATTATGATATACGGGCTGGGACCAGATACCACCTAAGTAAGACCTTATAATTAGCTTCTAGTAATGACACGTTCCTAGAAGATCTCCTCACGTTATTCCATATAATTCCCCAGTCTTCAAGACTCATTTGTTAATCCATATAGTTTTGCCATGCTTGTACATAAGAAATTTGTTGGCTGTCAGAGATTTAAAAAAAGTTACTGTACAGGATTGAAATAACTTTAAGTACTTTAGTAGCGTTACATCACCAAAATTCAAAAAAGGTTTGGGTTTGATTTATTCCTTTAGTGGAATCCCATAATGCTTGGATGTAATGTAGTATTTGGCATGTTCTAAACCTTTCACTTTGCATTATCTTATATTTATCAATCGATTCCTGGGGAGTATACGGGCCTGATAATGAAAGCAATTGTCCAGTTGTCAGGATGTTCTGATCAATCCACCACTGAAAAGGTAAATGGAGTTGGCCCGGAGGAAACATGGGATTACCCAATAATGGGGCAGCCGGTAACATTGGTGATTTGAGGCTAAATCGGTCACACACACAATCCCATATTTTCAAAGTATGTTGTAAACAGACGCTACCTATTTTAGGTCTAGATCTAGAGGGACACCAGATTAAAGCTGCCGGTTGGTATGGTAATGAAAATAAAGCTTCTAATAGTACCCAATGAGGACTATTTACTGTTGCATGGGAGAGTTGGGCAGCTTTATGTGAATTGTTTTTTGATGGATCTCGCTACTGTACTGAGGATGGTAAATATCATATGCTGTTGTAACATTTGTCTGATGTTTTAGTTCAGCAGAATCTACCTCCACATGTAGCTGAGCTCCAAGCACTCATCACATCATTCACACTAGCGGAAGGTCAAAGGGCAAACATCTTTTCTGATAGCAGGTACTGGTACTGTACGGCATTTGTCTTGACTATCTTCCAATTTGGAGGGCCAACATTTTATGACATCATCAGGTAAACCAAATAAGAATACAAATACAAATTTAGTAAAACAGCTATTGTTAGCATTACAGCTTCCAACTGAAGTAGCCATTCTTACAGCACACACAAAGCTTCAACCTCCAGAAGCTACAAGAAAATGCAAAAGCTGATGAGAGCCAAGTCAGCTGCCCTCTTGCCAATAATGACCGTAAGTTACATCCGGAATGACCACAAAGGGCCATTAGACATGAATATCCTGGCTACAATACAAGACTAGGCCCATGAAATGGAAAAAGGAAAGTGGTCAAAGCTGGGAGCCACCAGAGATGACAAAGGTCTCTGGAGGAATGGACTAATATACTGTCTACAAAAGCACTATATGCTATGAGAACACACCTACAGTAACTCATGGACACATGGTAATCCTGGTCAGGTAGTCAAATCTCCAAAATGGCACTTTGCTAAACCAGAATAACCCTTCCAGCAATTACAAATATACTTCAGCCAACTCCCAAATTAGGTCCATATGAATATGTATTAGTATGTATTGACATGTTCTCAGGATGGCCTGAGGCATGGACAAGTTGCTAAGGCTGCAACAAAAGCAACTGCTAAGAAACCTTTAAATGAAGTAATGTGTAGGTATTATTTACCAGCCTAAATTGTAACTGTCTTCCATTGCTTTGTTCTCAATATGCACCAATCCAAGAGGCCCTTACAAACTGTCACCTATGAAATCTGGTATTGGATGGGATTGTATTTCCCTCAACAACTATAAGCTTTACTCTCAGAAATGACTGATTATGTAGTTGTTGTACAGAAATATCTAAATGAAATACACAAATATGTTTTTGATTCTATTCCAGATCCAAATGTCATTACTGGTTCACACTATCTTAAATCTGGTGACTGGGTAGTGATTAAAAAGCACGTGAGGAAAAACTTGGACCCAAGATTTGAAGGTCGTTTCTCAGTGCAATCAGTAATACCTACTTCAGGAAAATTATATAACAAAGATATATAGATACATGTTTCCAATTGTAGTAGAGCAAGTGAACCCGACAAGCATATATTTGTATTTTAGTACTACTGGTTTTTGGTTTTGTTCATATGTCCTCTAGCAAATGTCATATTATGAAGAACCAAATCCTTACATGGCTTTACAAAAAAAAAGAATAACTGAGGAAGCAAATAGAACTTATTGTTGAGTGTGTGGCATTAGGGCGACTGATTCAAAGGGACTACCCATGGTAGCTTTCCTAATTTCTGCTCATACACGACAGACAGAAATATAACTATATAATTATATATTATAAAGGTCCCACAAACAGCCTGTGTGTTGTACTATAGTTATGTGGAATCCAGACTTGGTCAGAAACTACATAACTAATGTCAGGTACATTCCATTTAACTAAGGGCAGAGACACATGGGCAGATTTGGGGGACAAAATCTCTATCCCGCCATCCGGCAGAAGGCAGGGTAAGGCAATTCAGGGAGATTAGTTTCCCAGAATAAAAGGAGATTTGTTGCCAGGTGACTAATCTCCCCAAATCTGCCTGTGTGTCTCTGCCTTTAATGACAGATTATAATTCCGGAGAGAGCCCATAGGCAGCAGGACAAACAGCTAAAGAGCATCATCTCATTTTACTGATTTGCTTATGTAAACTTACCTCCCACATGGGGTCCTGTTAATGGGGTGCAGGACTAGTTTTCATGTCGGGCTCTGCAGATATTTATGTTTACTTTCCAAATTCTCTCCACCCCCTCAGGAAAGAGAAGTCTGGTGAGAATGTTACCCTTTACTCTTTCCTTGTTCTCTGCCATTACCTGAAAATGTGATGTTTGTTTTTATAAATGTGCTGAGGTTGTTGTACATTGGTGCTCAGTGGGTGATATTTGGGAATAGTAAGTAAGTTAGTTGAGTAGATCTCAGGACTACTATGAGCCTGTCCCATAATGTCCCATAATTCCATAATGATCATTTCCATGTTTCTTCTGAACTGGATTAATAGGAATGATCAAATTCTTCAGCCCTTCTTTTATTCTTTTTTTTACTTTTCCATATATTCCATATGTTTTATTCTTTATAAATAAAAAATATAATACATTTATTGTTAATATTGTCATTGACTAATATAAATGGAGGGGGCGCCAATAGTTCCTCACAGGGGGGCCCCACAAACTCCAGTTACACCACTGCCCAGTATTACTCACGTGTCAGTTGGAGGAACAGAGTCACAGACTGCAGGACGAGGCAGCAGGACAGCAGGACAATCAGTACAATGGGAGTCACAGGGAGTGTACAAGCCAATCAGGTGCCTCTACTACCCCACAATTGCCTGCCCCCCTCTTGCACCCACAACAGAGACTCCCTGTATAACAGATGGGGGTTATGTGCCCCGGGGGTCTCACCTCACTGTCAGGTACAAGTGTCCCGGGGGCAGAAGGGGATAAACAGAGATGAGTGTTAGTGATATTGCCCCCCCATGCCATACAGTGACATATAGTGGAACTATTGCCCCAGTGTGGGGTTAATATACACATAATCTGCTCAATAGATGCTTAAAGGGCCAGTAGCACCAGCACATTGGCTTCAGGATTTGGTCTTTTTCAACAGGATTTAGATTCGGCCAAACCCTTCTGCCCGGCTGTACCAAATCTGAATTCTAATTAGCATATGCAAATTAGGGATGGGGAGGGAAATTAAGTTACTTTTTGTCACAAAACAAGGAACTTAAAAATATTTTCACCTTCCCACCCCTAATTTACATGTAAACTCAGATTCGGTTCAATATTTGGCTGAATCTTTCAGATGAATTGAACATAGTGGATTCCATACATCCCTGCGGCATATATATAATAATATAATATAATATATATAATATCACTTCATTTCCACTTACCTGCACTCTCACACATTCTGCATCATTTCTATTATCTGTATCTGAAAATATCTGTCATTTTGGCTTTTGGGGGGCCACTGGTGAATATTTCATGTTTAAAGGTCAGTTAGAGGGACATATAAGTGAGGAATAACATGACACCCCTTTACTGAATCCCCTCATTGACCCCTACTGCTCCGTTACACATGGCTTGTGGGTGTGTCCTGATCATCATTTCCCAGAATCACATTACAATATCAGTAGCCAATCACAGCTCTGCTCTCACACAAGGAAAGAGAAACTACAGTTCCCTGCCAGGTCCTCCTAGCTGCTGATTGGATGCCGTCCTACAGGAGGTCCGGACTGAGATTTAGGTTAGGCCCTGGCATTTCCAGTACACAGAGGCCCAATAAATAGTGTCTGTCTTTGGTAACTTACAGCTGCCCCTCTGGGGTATAACACACGGGTAATAATTCTTCAATACACAGTAAGTCCCCTTTAACTCAGTGTACTGGGGGTGTGGCCTAGAGAACAGACACAAGATGGCGCCACTCACTGCAATTAAAAGGCAGTTCCTCCCAATATTTGAGTTGCAAAAAAGTGTATATTTAAATTACGCCCCAATATTGTCAGTCATACCCAGACACACCCACTTACTGTCTGAAACCACACCCACTTACCAGTAAGCCCCACCTTATTTGTTTATCATTTAAAAAATGTGGCCAATGGGAGGTAAAGCAATGCAGCAAGTTCTGTCAGGGGCCCGGGCACCACATGGTATTGACTGTGCTGGGGCCCCTATTCCCTCTCAGCCCTCTGGGTACTTGGGACAGGTGGGAATAACCCCAATATGTTCCAGCAGTTCATACTCCGTGTTACTCACTGGAAGTCACTGGGGTCAGACAGAGATGAAGTTGTTTTATCCAATGTACCAACTTCTTACATGTGACACCCCCACCCACGTGTGACTAGATGCCCCCCCCCACACTGGTGCACCTCCTCTTTATATATTTATATTTATTTACCCTCAGAGTTTCCAGCAGACTGGCCACATATATACCCCCTGTATTACCCGGGACTCAAGCACAGTGAGAGCAGTGGTGCCACAAACCTCTACTTCCAACAGCTCAGGGGCCCCCAACCAAATCTTTTTGCCCTGGACCCACCCCTAATTAAAAAGAGCAGAGACAAGGGGGCACAATACAAAAAAAAACCTTCACTGTCCCACTCACTGCTCTCAATATATAACGGTCTCACTGTATAATGTCTCTCACTGTATAATGTCTCTCACTGTATAATGTCTCTCATTGTATAATGTCTCTCACTGTATAATGTCTCTCATTGTATAATGTCTCTCACTGTATAATGTCTCTCATTGTATAATGTCTCTCACTGTATAATGTCTCTCACTGTATAATGTCTCTCATTGTATAAAGTCTGTCACTGTATAATGTCTGTCACTGTATAATGTCTATCACTGTATAATGTCTCTCATTTTATAACGTCTCTCACTGTATAAAGTCTCTCATTGTATAATGTCTCTCACTGTATAATGTCTCTCATTGTATAATGTCTCTCACTGTATAACTGACTCACGGTATAATGTCTCTCACTGTATAATGTCTCTCACTGTATAACAGCTCTCATTGTATAATGTATCTCACTGTATAATGTCTCTCATTGTATAAAGTCTGTCACTGTATAATGTCTGTCACTGTATAATGTCTATCACTGTATAATGTCTCTCATTTTATAACGTCTCTCACTGTATAACTGTCTCACGGTATAATGTCTCTCATTGAATAATGTCTCTCACTGTATAATGTCTCTCACTGTATAACTGTCTCACGGTATAATGTCTCTCACTGCATAACAGGTCTCATTGTATAATTTCGCTCACTGTATAATGTCTCTCAATGTATAACAGCTCTCATTGTATAATGTCTCTCACTATATAATGGCTCTCACTGTATAACTGTCTCACGGTATAATGTCTCTCACTGTTTAATGTCTCTCACTGTATAATGTCTCTCATAGTATAATGTCTCTAACTGTATAATGTCTCTCACTGTATAACATCTCTCATTGTATAACGTCTCTCATTGTATAATGTCTCTCACTGTATAATGTCTCTCACAGTATAACAGTGTCAATGTATAATGGCTCTGGGCTTTGAGCAATAACATGTAAAATCCCTTTATTGAAGGAGATAACTGGGCACTGCCCTCACTGAAGAGAATCACATGGAGCCAATTGCCTGTGGTGCCAGGGCCAATGCAGAGACACCGGAGGGGAACATGAATAGGGAGATAGGGGGGGTCATTTATCAACACTGGGCAAATTTGCCCATGGGCAGTAACCCATGGCAACCAATCAGATTGCTGCATTCATTGTTTTACTTGCAGCTGACTTTAAAAAGCTAATCCCAGATTGGTTGCTATAGGTAACTGCCCATGGGCACATTTGCCCAGTGTTGATAAATGAGCACAGGGAGTTCTGATCCAGTGATAATTGACCGCGTGTACAAGTGACAAGACACATATTTTGTGCTGCAATTTGTATAGAACATGATCACATATGTACAGGAGCCATTTCTGGAGACAAATCCCTTAGAGGGTTTCATAAAGCTGCAGATGACAACGTGGCCTCCCACACCTCTAACAGCCCTTCACATCCAGCCAATTGGACTTCCCAATAGATTTAATCTCCAAAAAGAGACTGAGGGACAATTGAGCCCCCTAACTATTACCTTTCTTAATTCAGATTCAATTCAGAGCCGGCTCTTGCCTCAAAACACTCCGGTGCCTCTGGATTATATTTTGGAGACGGGGACTGTGTCGTGAATATGTAGTAATGACACGGGACATTGGGACTTAGTAGGAATAGGAGAATGTTGGGATGTGGGTTGTCCTTGGCCCCTAGAAAAGCGGTTCCGTTTGGATTTAATCCGCAGGAAATCTTCACGATTTGCACCAACTGCTGTATCTTAGGCTTTTCTGCTATCAGCCTGGGTATAGCCTCTTGATAGAAAACAATCCCATAGGGACATAGTCTCCTCCTCATTATACGACTCCCATGTGCAAATCCGCTGTAGCCGTAAGAATTGGCCAATTGGTCCCCCTCATATCACATGACTAGGGTGACTACTGCTGGCATGTAGCAGGGTGTTCCTAGGAATTGGCTTCCGATATATAACTCTGTATATATAATATAACCCTCCACTGTAAAATGAATGTCCAAATAAGGGATTGTCACATGATTCATCTCACTGGGAAAGTTATTGCCCCAACCTGTGTCATTACAATAACAGACACAATCCCCAACTGTACTGGGACTTCCATCCCACACAAATATCAGATGGTCGATATATCGGAAATATTTGATAATATGTTTTTGAAAGGGATTAATATCATAATAAATGTATGTGCGTTCCCATAGTCCCATGAAGAGATTCACATATGAGGGCACAAACTGCTCCCCCATAGCGGCTCCCTTCTTCTGTAAATACAATGTGGAGTTGAACATGAAATATTTCGTACTTAAAGGATAGTCAAAAGCCTCTATGAGAAATTCATTTTGTAAATCACCATATAAGCTGAAACTGACTGCTCATACGACCCCTCATGATCTAATAGAATAATATAATGCTGTTAGGTCAAGGGTCACCCACAAGTTGTTTTCCAATTGGTCATCTGGATTTTGTTGATGCAGTCGATACTATCTCTGAGATAGCTGGGGAGTTGAAAAACCATGAGTAACAATAAACAATCCACATACTCAGATAGGGGTTCCTTAAGAGAACTAATGGCAGAAACAATTGGTCTGCTCTCCACTAAGTTCTTATGGACCTTCAGCAGCCAATGGAATATAGGAATACGGGGACTCAATCTGTTAAGGTATGTGCATTACTTCTCATCTAAGATCACATGGAATTTAGCCCAGTCTAGTAAATGTGACAATCTACTGTGAAACTCCTTAAAAAGTCTTGTTACTAAAAGTCTTGTTAATCCCCCCAGCAGACCTATTGTATGGGGGATGGGGTCGGTATTACAGCCACTATCACAATATGTCGATTTATACCTTCCCTGAATGTCTAAAAGATACCACAGATGTTTTGTGTCAACTACAGGATCTGACACATGTGGGGGATGATTGGATACTTTGTAGCATAGACGTCCAATCTTTATATACATCTATACCTCATGAGGAGGGAATACACTGTATATAAGAGACACTTCTCACCACCCGGATCCCACATAACATGATAGATTTTCTGCTTGCATTACTAACATTGGTTTTGAAAAAAAACTTCTTTAGATTTAATAATGAATTTTTCATCCAGACACAGGGCACGGCTATGGGCAGTAACCTTGCGCCAAGCTATGCCAACATCTTCATGCACTTCATTTAACAGAAGATAATCTTGAGTCTTAGTGAATTCAGCACATATATTACATGTTACCTACACTATGTGGATGATGTATTCTTACTATGGGGGGCAAATGAATCAAAATGATGGGATTTCATTGATTATATCAATACACAAAATCCAACCATTCCATTTACTGCTGAATATGATGCAAACATGGTACATTATGTGGATGTGAATGTCAATAAAGAAGGTAATTCCCTGACTGCCCATTTATATATCAAACCCACTGAACGCAATAACATGTTGCACAGGACAAGTTATCATACACCCAGCACCCTAAAAGGAATACCTTAGGGACAATTTCTCAGGATAAGAAGGAAAACTTCTGATGACTTGAAATACCTCATTAGTGCTAATGGGCTAATTGAGAAGTTTGTAGCAAGAGGCTATGAAAGACATCTGCTAATTCAAGGTACTTATAATGAAAAGAGAATCTTTACTCCACAAAACAGCAATTAAAAAAGAAACAACATGCTTCCCCTTTGTTTCCACCTATGGCTGAATAGTAAAACCAGGGCCGCCATCAGGGGGCACAGGGGGTACTGTTGTAACGAGCCCAGGCCTAAATGGGGGCCCGGCTGTGCTGTACTTTTTGAAATAGCTGGGCCCCCTTGAGAGCGCCAAGCTGCGCCACATCTTCCGATTTAAAGAAGCCTCCCTTATCGCATTCCCTGCATGACTTTTCACGTTGCTTCCATCATATAACTATATCTTTAACACAATGTCCCTATGCTGGTTTATCACCATTTCCGGGTGAGGTGCGGTTAACAACGTGAGACACCGGGGTTTGAGGCCGCACCCCTAGAGGTCATGCTTCCTGCAAGTTGTGGCAAACTTTGAGCTATGAGTGTCATAGAGTGGTAGGCGGCACTTACCAGCAGCCATCGTCCTGCACCATCGCAGCTTCGCAGGTGAAATCTGGCTGAGTCTGGAGCAGCACGACATTAGCCTGAAGAAATCCTCAGTGGCAAAGTCGTCTCCAGGTGAATTTGGGCTGAAACCCACAGCCTAGTTATCCATGTCCAGGAGACTGGGGGTCCCACACTGTGCACCCACCTCAGGACTATCATGAACTCCTCACCTCAGCTGCTGCAGAACATTGTGTTAGAAGTTGCCTATTTGTACCATTAGAAGAAAACTCTGTCAGTCTATAACCAGGATATTCTGCACCACATCATAAAACATGTTATAAGTTAAATATCATCCTACGGATTTGTGTAATGCAGCAGACCGTCTAGATTTAAGGGCTTGTTTATCTTTATATTAGATGCGGATCAGTGACTCCTATTTAAAAGCTGAAATGAGTCAGAAGAAAAAGGCAAATAATTCAACAATAATATCCATTTACTTGTTATGGCTCGTATGTATCTGACCCATCGCTCTAGTCCTGAACCGCTGAACAGCCGAAGTCCGAATAGCCGAAGCTGAAGTCCCGAAGCCACGAAAAGAGCCAAATTTCAAGTACTGAAGCCGTGAAAAGACCCAAAATGATGAAATGAGCTCAAGTCCTGAAGCCTGAGAATTGTGCCACCTCTTCAGGTGTATGGTGAGTCACGTTAAGGTAGGTGTTTTTACCTTCGAAAAGAGCCTGAAGTATTTATCCTGGATTTATTTCTGCAGATGGAGGAGACATCTAGCAAGTGGAAGCCCGAGACTGAATCAGATGCTGAAGTGATTACTGCATGAAGTGCCTGTAACAAGTCTGCTGCCAAGGGGAAAAGATTATGCAGATTATGCATTTTAGAGCTGCTTGATGGTGATCTAGAGCAGTCTTCCCCATGCACGAAGAGAAGGAGAGTTCAGTCTCAAGAAACTCATTCACATTCAGTGAAGTCTGATGTAACTCTGGCGGATCATTCCTCTGCGGATATACTTACTTGGATTTCACAAGCAGTAGCACAGGGTATTAAGGAGGCTACTGTGCAACTGCCGTCTAAGGCACCAGAGAAGAGACAGACAGAGGAAGATGTTCAAAATCTGATTCAGTTTTTTATATGAAGTTGATTCCAGCACTTATTACAGCTGCTAAGCAAACGCTAGTTCTCCAGGAGGAGGAACAGCCTTCCACGTCTCTGTTTATTCCTAGAAAGAACAAACAAGTGTTTCCACTGCATAAGGAGGTTCAGGATCTGTTGTCTGCAGAATGGCAGAAGGGTCCTAGAAAGGTGCCAGTTGAACCTAGTTTGGAAAAAATGTATCCTTTCCCAGTAGAATATACAGAGATTTGGGATACACCACCAACAGTAGACGTCCCAGTGGCGCGTTTGTCAAAGAAGACTGCTCTTCCTATAGATGATCTATCTGCTCTGAAGCATCCTATGGAAAAGAGGATGGAGACAGAATTGAAGAAGGCTTATATGGTTGCTGGAGCTATGTGTAGGCCTTCGGTGGCACTAATTTCAGTTATTAAGACTATGTCCTTGTGGTCTGATGAGGCTGTTCAGGGCCTCGAAGGAGTGACAGAGAATGAACAGTCCATGCAGCTTTTAAGTGACATCAGAATGCCTGTAATTTTTGCTTGGAGGCTTCAGTAGATCTGGCAAAATTAGCCGCAAGAAGTATGGCTTTTTCTATAGCGGCTCGGCGTGCCTTGTGGTTGAAGGCTTGGTTCGCGGACACTGCATCAAAGAATGTTCTTTGTAAGCTTCCTTTTGAGGGGAAAATGTTGTTTGGAAAGGCTCTGGATGAGATTATATCTAAGTCTTTCGGAGGGAAGAGTACCTTTCTACTTCAAACACCATTTTAGGAATGTCCAGAGGCGTCAGGATAGATTTCCATTTAGACGCAGAGAGGAAGCAAAAGCTTACAAGCCGGGCAGAGAATTTTTTCTAACAGCCTCTTGGAAAACAGGCCAGTCAAGTTTTTTCAGAGGTAATAAGGCCAGGGAGGCTAGATCTCCAAAAGGTCAGCCAAAGCAGCAATGAGGAAACACCTGTCCAGATTCCAGTAGGTGCAAGGTTATTATAATTTGCCGGGGTCTGGACAGAAGAAACAGAGGATGCGTGGGTGGCTTCAGTAGTCACTAGAGATGGCGCGAACTGTTCGCCGGCGAACTTGTTCGTGCGAACATCGGGTGTTCGCGCTCGCCGGAAGTTCGCGAACGTCGCGCGACGTTCGCCATTTTGGGTTCGCCATTGTTGGCGCTTTTTTTTGCCCTCTCACCCCAGACCAGCAGGTACATGGCAGCCAATCAGGAAGCTCTCCCCTGGACCACTCCCCTTCCCTATAAAAACCGAAGCCCTGCAGCGTTTTTTCACTCTGCCTGTGTGTGCTGAAGAGATAGTGTAGGGAGAGAGCTGCTGCCTGTTAGTGATTTCAGGGACAGTTGAAAGTTTGCTGGCTAGTAATCGTTTTGATACTGCTCTGTTATTGGAGGGACAGAAGTCTGCAGGGGTTTGAGGGACATTTAAGCTTAGGTAGCTTTGCTGGCTAGTAATCTACCTTCTACTGCAGTGCTCTGTATGTAGCTGCAGTGGGCAGCTGTCCTGCTTCTGATCTCATCTGCTGACTGCTGCAATAACAGTAGTCCTTGTAAGGACTGCTTTTATTTATTTTTTTGTTGTTTTACTACTACTACTACTACTACTATAAGAGCCCAGTGCTATTAGTCTAGCAGTGTTGGGGAGTGGGACTGGTGTGCTAATCTGCTGCTCCTAGTAGTTCAGCAGCACCAACTTTAATTTTTTTTTTTTAATATTCATTTTTTTTTATTTTACTTTTTTTTATTTTACTACCGCTGTAGTAGTGTATAAGTTGACCTTTTAGGCATTATTTGCCCTGTAGGCATTATTTGCACACTGTTTTCTTCAACCCGCCATCTAGCTGTGTGACCTTGTTCACATTCTGTCTAAATATCCATAATATTACCGTCTCCAGAAAAAACACCGGAGTGACTTTTTTCAAGCAGCCATAATATATTTTACGTAATCCGTATCCATCGCTGTAGTAGTGTATAAGTTGACCTTTTAGGCATTATTTGCCCTGTAGGCATTTTTTGCCCAGTGTGTTATTCAACCAACTGCCATCTAGCTGTGTGACCTTGTTCACATTCTGTCTAAATATCCATAATATTACCGTCTCCAGAAAAAACACCGGAGTGACTTTTTTCAAGCAGCCATAATATATTTTACGTAATCCGTATCCATCGCTGTAGTAGTGTATAAATTGACCTTTTAGGCATTATTTGCCCTGTAGGCATTTTTTGCCCAGTGTGTTATTCAACCAACTGCCATCTAGCTGTGTGACCTTGTTCACATTCTGTCTAAATATCCATAATATTACCGTCTCCAGAAAAAACACCGGAGTGACTTTTTTCAAGCAGCCATAATATATTTTACGTAATCCGTATCCATCGCTGTATTAGTGTATAAATTGACCTTTTAGGCATTATTTGCCCTGTAGGCATTTTTTGCCCAGTGTGTTATTCAACCAACTGCCATCTAGCTGTGTGACCTTGTTCACATTCTGTCTAAATATCCATAATATTACCGTCTCCAGAAAAAACACCGGAGTGACTTTTTTCAAGCAGCATTCATATATTTTACGTAATCCGTATCCACCGCTGTAGTAGTGTATACGTTGATCTTGTGGGCAGTATTTGCACAGTGTTTTCTTCAAACCGCCATCTAGCTGTGTGAGCTTGTTCACATTTTGTCTAAATATTGATAATATTATCGTCTCTAGAAAAACCACTTGAGTTACTTTTTTTCAAGCAGCATTCATATATTTTATGTAATCCGTATCCACCGCTGTAGTAGTGTATACGTTGACCTTGTAGGCATTATTTGCACAGTGTTTTCTTCAAACCGCCATCTAGCTGTGTGAGCTTGTTCACATTTTGTCTAAATATTGATAATATTATCGTCTCTAGAAAAACCACTTGAGTTACTTTTTTTCAAGCAGCATTCATATATTTTACGTAATCCGTATCCACCGCTGTAGTAGTGTATACGTTGACCTTGTAGGCATTATTTGCACAGTGTTTTCTTCAAACCGCCATCTAGCTGTGTGAGCTTGTTCACATTTTGTCTAAATATTGATAATATTATCGTCTCTAGAAAAACCACTTGAGTTACTTTTTTTCAAGCAGCATTCATATATTTTACGTAATCCGTATCCACCGCTGTAGTAGTGTATACGTTGACCTTGTAGGCATTATTTGCACAGTGTTTTCTTCAAACCGCCATCTAGCTGTGTGAGCTTGTTCACATTTTGTCTAAATATTGATAATATTATCGTCTCTAGAAAAACCACTTGAGTTACTTTTTTTCAAGCAGCATTCATATATTTTACGTAATCCGTATCCACCGCTGTAGTAGTGTATACGTTGACCTTGTAGGCATTATTTGCACAGTGTTTTCTTCAAACCGCCATCTAGCTGTGTGAGCTTGTTCACATTTTGTCTAAATATTGATAATATTATCGTCTCTAGAAAAACCACTTGAGTTACTTTTTTCAAGCAGCATTCATATATTTTACGTAATCCGTATCCACCGCTGTAGTAGTGTATACGTTGATCTTGTAGGCATTATTTGCACACTGTTTTCTTCAAACTGCCATCTAGCTGTGTGTATTATCGTTTCCAGAAAAACCAACTGAGTTTTTGTTGTTGTTGTTTTTTTAAAAATAATGCCAGGCAAAGGCAGGCCGCCACGCAGAGGCCGTGCTAGGGGCCGTGCTGCTATGCAATCCTGTGGCCCTAGCAAATTGCCCAGTTTTAAAAAGCCAATGACCCTGAACTCCCAAAATGCTGAAGAGGTAGTTGACTGGCTTACACAGCACACCCCATCCTCTACCGTTTCTAACTTTACCACAACATCCTCCTCATCCTCCACTGCTATGGCCACCCCACGTAACACTTCCTCCACCACCGGTGCCCCTTCTTCACTGGAGTCAGAGGAGTTATTTTCCCATGAGTTTCTTGAACTGAGTAATGCGCAACCATTATTGCCAGAAGAAGATGAAGGAGATGAGGACGTTACACCAGATTTAATTCTGGCAGAGAACACGATAGAGATGGACATAATGAGTGATGAGGAGGAGGTCCCCGCTGCTGCTTCCTTCTGTGATGTGTCAGAAGAAATTGATGCATCTGAGGAGAATGATGATGAGGAGATTGATGTTTTGTGGGTGCCTAGTAGAAGAGAGCAAGAGGAGGGTAGTTCAGATGGAGAGACGGAGAGTCAGAGAGGCAGTAGGAGAATAAGACTTAGAAGAAGCAGGGAGGACAGCCCGCAGGGATCAGTAGGGCAACAACATGTATCGGCACCTGTGTTCAGCCGGCCAACGCACCCGCCATTGCCGCCAATGCCGCCAACTTCTACTGTTACCGCCAGATCGCACACTTCCAAAAAGTCAGCAGTGTGGGATTTTTTTAATGTGTGTGCCTCTGACAAAAGCATTGTAATTTGCAATGAGTGCAGTCAGAAACTGAGCCTTGGTAAGCCCAACAGCCACATAGGTACAACTTCTATGCGAAGGCACATGAGCGGCAAGCACAAAGCACTTTGGGAGCAACACCTCAAAGGCAACAGGCAAACTAAAAGCCACACTCCTTCTGGTCCAGCATCTTACTGCTCTACCTCTGCTCTCCTTGACCCGTCTGAACCACCCTCCACTCCGCCTTCCACCTTGACCACCTGTTCCCATTCCCAGTCATCTGCCACCAGCCAAGTTTCTGTGAAGGCCATGTTTGAGCGTAAGAAGCCAATGTCTGACTGTCACCCCCTTGCCCGGCGTCTGACAGCTGGCTTGTCTGCACTCTTAGCCCGCCAGCTTTTACCATACCAGCTGGTGGACTCTGAGGCCTTCCGCAAATTTGTAGCAATTGGGACACCGCAGTGGAAGGTACCCAGCCGCAATTTTTTTTCTAAAAAGGGAATACCACACCTGTACCAACATGTGCAGAGCCAAGTTACCGCATCTCTGTCACTTAGTGCTGGGCCAAAGGTCCATATGACTACTGACGCATGGTCCTCCAAGCATGGTCAGGGCAGGTATGTCACCTACACTGCCCACTGGGTGAACTTGGTAATGGCTGGGAAGCAGGGAATGGGTAGCTCAACAACAACAGTGGAGTTGGTGTCACCGCCACGGATTGCACGCGGTTCTGCCACCACCTCTACTCCTCCATCGCTCTCTACCTCGTCTTCTTCCTCTTCTTCTTCTTACTCTGCTGCTGGTCCTCCTTCTCCTCCTCCACACCTGTGCACCCCCAGCTCCCCCTAGGCTATTCGACGTGCCAGGTACGCCGTTGTCACGCTGTCTTGGGGATGACGTGCCTGGAAAGCAAAAACCATACCGGATCTGTACTCCTGTCATCTCTGCAGTCACAGGCCGATCGGTGGCTGACCCCACACCAACTGCAGATCGGAAAAGTGGTGTGTGACAATGGAAGCAATCTGTTGGCAGCGTTGAGACTGGGCAATTTAACACATGTGCCCTGCATGGCACATGTGTTAAATTTAATAGTCCAACGTTTTGTCTCCAAGTACCCAGGATTCCAGGACGTTCTCACCCAGTCCAGAAAGGTGTCGGCCCATTTCAGACGTTCCTACACAGCCATGGCACGCCTTGCTGACATTCAGCAGCGCTACAACATGCCAGTCAGGCGTTTGATTTCTGACAGCCAGACTCGCTGGAATTCAACGCTCCTTATGTTGGAACGTCTGCTGCAACAACAAAGGGCCGTCAACGAGTACCTTTTTGAACTGGGTGGTAGGACTGGATCTGCACAGCTGGGGATTTTTTTCCCCCGTTACTGGGTGCTTATGCGTGATGCCTGCAGGCTCATGCGACCTTTTGAAGAGGTGACAAATATGGTCAGTCGCACCGAAGGCACCATCAGCGACCTAATACCCTTCGCTTTCTTCCTGGAGCGTGCCGTGCGACGAGTGACAGATGAGGCTGTAGACCAGCGTGACGAGGAGCTGGAAGCGCGCGATTTCTGGTCGGAATCACCAGAACGAACCCAGGCACCTGCTGCAACGCAGGGAGAGGTGCCAGAAGTGGAGTCAGAGGAGGAAGGTGGCTTTGTGGAGGAGGAGGAGGAGGACCAACAGGAGCAGGCTTCCCAGGGGGCTAGTGGTGACCTTTTGGGGACCCCTGGTCTTGTACGTGGCTGGGGGGAGGAGACCGTGGATGATGCAGTCCTTGATAATGAGGAAGCGAAGATGGATAGCTCTGCATCCAACCTTGTGAGAATGGGGTCTTTCATGCTGTCATGCCTGTTGAAGGACCCCCGTATCAAGAGGCTTAAGGAGAAGGACCTGTACTGGGTCGCAACGCTACTAGACCCTCGGTACAAGCATAAAGTGTCAGAAATGTTACCAACATACCACAAGTCCGAAAAGATGCGGCATTTACAAACCAGCCTGCAAAACATGTTGTACAATGCTTTTAAGGGTGATGTCACTTCAGGAACTCATCAACATTCCAGGGGCAGAGGTGCCAGTAATCCTGCCACGAGCACACCTGCAAGGACAAAGCCCTTTGGCCAGTCTGTAACGTCAGACATGCAAATGTTTTTCTGTCCAAGGCAGCGCCACAACCCTTCTGGATCCACCCTCAAAGAACGCCTCGACCGGCAGGTAGCGGACTACCTGGCATTAACTGCAGATATCGACACTCTGAGGAGCGATGAACCCCTGGACTACTGGGTGTGCAGGCTTGATCTGTGGCCAGAGCTGTCACAATTTGCCATGAACCTCTTGTCTTGCCCAGCCTCAAGTGTGCTCTCAGAAAGGACCTTCAGTGCAGCAGGAGGGATTGTAACTGAGAAGAGAACTCGCCTAGGTCACAAAAGTGTCGATTACCTGACCTTTATTAAAATGAATGAGGGGTGGATCTCGGAGGGTTACTGCACGCCGGAAGACTTGTTCTGACTTCTATGCAGCTGTCCTTCTCTTCAAGCCTCATGACTCCACACACAGCTGTCCTTTAGCGTCCTCCTCCCTCCGCCACCGTTACAAACTAGGGTGCAAACCCTACTGGTTTAATTTTTTCTGGCCTCTGTGCTTCAGTGGCTGCAACCAAAAAAAACTGGGCAAACAATGTCTACAAGGTCAACGTATGGCAAAAAATGACTATTTTCAGCATTTATATGGCATATTTTTTCTGGCAACTGTGCTTCAGTGGCTGCGTCCAAAAAAATGCATATTTTCTGCATTTATATGGCATAATTTTTCTGGCCTCTGTGCTTCAGTGGCTGCAACCAAAAAAATGCATATTTTCAGCATTTATATGGCATAATATTTCTGGCCTCTGTGCTTCAGTGGCTGCAACCAAAAAAATTTATATTTTCAGCATTTATATGGCATAATTTTTCTGGCCTCTGTGCTTCAGTGGCTGCAACCAAAAAAATTTATATTTTCAGCATTTATATGGCATAATTTTTCTGGCAACTGTGCTTCAGTGGCTGCGACCAAAAAAATGCATATTTTCTGCATTTATATGGCATAATTTTTCTGGCCTCTGTGCTTCAGTGGCTGCAACCAAAAAAATGCATATTTTCAGCATTTATATGGCATAATTTTTCTGGCCTCTGTGCTTCAGTGGCTGCAACCAAAAAAATTTATATTTTCAGCATTTATATGGCATAATTTTTCTGGCCTCTGTGCTTCAGTGGCTGCAACCAAAAAAAATTATATTTTCAGCATTTATATGGCATAATTTTTCTGGCAACTGTGCTTCAGTGGCTGCGACCAAAAAATGACTATTTTCAGCATTTATATGGCATATTTTTTCTGGCCTCTGTGCTTCAGTGGCTGCGGCCAAAAAAACTGGGCAAACAATGCCTACAAGGTCAACGACGTTGACCTTGTAGGCATTGTTTGCCCAGTTTTTTTGGCCGCAGCCACTGAAGCACAGAGGCCAGAAAAAATATGCCATATAAATGCTGAAAATAGTCATTTTTTGCCATACGTTGACTCAACGTATATGGCAAAAAATTACTATTTTCAGCATTTATATGGCATATTTTTTCTGGCAACTGTGCTTCAGTGGCTGCGACCAAAAAAACTGGGCAAACAATGCCTACAAGGTCAACGTATGGCAAAAAATGACTATTTTCAGCATTTATATGGCATATTTTTTCTGGCAACTGTGCTTCAGTGGCTGCAACCAAAAAAACTGGGCAAACAATGTCTACAAGGTCAACGTATGGCGAAAAATTACTATTTTCAGCATTTATATGGCATATTTTTTCTGGCAACTGTGCTTCAGTGGCTGCGTCCAAAAAAACTGGGCAAACAATGCCTACAAGGTCAACGTATGGCAGTTGTTTAAAGAGAACAGTAGATTACTAGCCAGCAAAGCTACCTAAGCTAAAATGTCCCTCAAATCCCTGCAGACTTCTGTCCCTCCAATACAGAGCAGTATCAAGCAGATTACTAGCCAGCAAACTTACTGTCATCTGTCCCTGAAATCACTAACAGCTCTCCCCCTACACTATCTCTTCCAAGCACACACAGGCAGATTTTTCAGATACATTTTTGCCCTTGATCCCCCTCTGGCATGCCACTGTCCAGGTTGTTGCACCCTTTAAACAACTTTAAAATCATTTTTCTGGCCAGAAATGTCTTTTTTAGATGTTAAAGTTCGCCTTCCCATTGAAGTCTATGGGGTTCGCGAACCGTTCGCGAACCGCTCGCATTTTTGCGCAAGTTCGCAAATATGTTCGCAAACTTTTTTTCCGACGTTCGCTACATCCCTAGTAGTCACAAGGGGGTACAAGATAGAGTTTGCTGGTACTCCAACTCAAGATTTCTTTGTAGAAATGCCGGCACCGGCAGAGGAGCAAAAGAGATTTATTTTGCTCGATTATATCGGAAAATTAATTCTGAAGGAAGGGGATTTTACTCACCCCTCTTCCTAGTCCGCAAAGCCTCGGACAAGATGAGGCCCATTCTGGATCTCAGAGGATTGAACCAGTATATACAGCCTTGACATTTCAAAATGGAGTCGTTACAGACAGTGAGAGCAGCGGTGAATCCAGGAGATTGGCTAATCTCTATAGATTTATGAGACACTTATTTACACGTCCCTGTGGCAGAGATTCATCATCGGTTCCTCAGGTTTTGTTTCTAAGATCAGCATCTACAGTTCAGATGTCTTCCATTTGGGCTATCCACCTCGCCCAGGACATTTACAAAGGTTTTGATAGTGGTGATAGCAAGTCTAAGAAGGAAGGGGATAGAGATCTACCACTATCTCAATGATTTACTTTTAGTAGCGAGAGACTCGGAGACATTGGTCAGTCATCAAGACTTAGTGATGAGGGAGCTCCAGAGATTTGGCTGGATTCTCAACCTAGAGAAAAGTCAATTAGAACCGACTCAAACATTAGTCTACTTGGGAGCCCTGATAGATACTCGGCTAGGTCTGATGTCTCTTCCAAGGGAGAAGATTGTCAAAATTACCAAGATGGTAACGTGGACAGTGCAACAACAGTGGATGCCGGCCAGGCAATTTATGAAGTTCCTAACTACTCTGACGTTTACGATTGCCATGGTAAAGTGGGCCAGATGGAATATGAGAATCATACAGTATCTATTCCTTACTCAGTGGGACAGGAAGAAGGAGGACTGGGGACTAGGGATGTAGCGAACGTCGGAAAAAATGTTCGCGAACTTATTCGCGAACTTGAGTCAAAAATGCGAAGGGTTCGCGAACGTCGCGAACCCCATAGACTTCAATGGGAAGGCAAATTTTAAAAGCTAGAAAAGACATTTCTGGCCAGAAAAATGATTTTAAAGTTGTTTAAAGGGTGCAACGACCTGGACAGTGGCATGCCAGAGGGGGATCAAGGGCAAAAATGTATCTAAAAAATACATTGTTGACACACAGCGCTGCGTTTTGTGCTGTAAAGGGCAGAAATCACACTACATTTCTAAACTTGTGTAATAAACTGCTTTAAAACGTCCGGCGTCTACATGCCAATCAAGTCGTGTAAAGGTTACAGCCTGTTCACACGCAAAGACAAAACGCGGCGCTTACTGCACCGCAAAAAAACGCAAAGAGCTTTCATGAATGATACCGTCAAGTGAGCAAATAATAGTTTTTAATTACTAGTTGCTTGTCACCTCCATGATGTTCGTCCTGTTGGTGGCAATATTTCTGTAGTGGTGTGTTTAGCAGTCACCGTGCTTGTGCGCACGTGCACGGTCAGGCAGAGGTAATTCAATGTACAGTGAAGCGAACCAAAAAACACTGATTCTGCAGTGTGGGCCCAGTTTTGGTCTACTTTATTGATCACCTGCGGTGACCATAAAAGATGCGATTTTGCCACTGTTGCAGAACCCTGAAAAATTAGGCATGTGTACTTTCCTGAAAAATTATGTTTTTTTTGTCGCAGCCACTGAAGCACAGAGGCTAGAAAAAATATGCCATATGAATGCTAAAAATATAAAAAAAAATTGTCGCAGCCACTGAAGCACAGAGGCCAGAAAAAATATGCCATATAAATGCTGAAAATATGATTTTTTTTTTGTCGCAGCCACTGAAGCACAGAGGCCAGAAAAAATATGCCATATAAATGCTAAAAATAGTCATTTTTTTTGTCGCAGCCACTGAAGCACAGAGGCCAGAAAAAATATGCCATATAAATGCTGAAAATATGAATTTTTTTTGGTCGCAGCCACTGAAGCACAGAGGCCAGAAAAAATATGCCATATAAATGCTAAAAATAGTAATTTTTTTGTCGCAGCCACTGAAGCACAGAGGCCAGAAAAAATATGCCATATAAATGCTGAAAATAGTCTTTTTTTTTTGTCGCAGCCACTGAAGCACAGAGTCCAGAAAAAATATGCCATATAAATGCTAAAAATAGTCATTTTTTTTTTGTCGCAGCCACTGAAGCACAGAGGCCAGAAAAAATATGCCATATAAATGCTGAAAATAGTCATTTTTTTTGTCGCAGCCACTGAAGCACAGAGGCCAGAAAAAATATGCCATATAAATGCTAAAAATAGTCATTTTTTTTGTCGCAGCCACTGAAGCACAGAGGCCAGAAAAAATATGCCATATAAATGCTGAAAATATGAATTTTTTTTTGTCGCAGCCACTGAAGCACAGAGGCCAGAAAAAATATGCCGTATAAATGCTGAAAATATGAATTTTTTTTTGTCGCAGCCACTGAAGCACAGAGTCCAGAAAAAATATGCCATATAAATGCTAAAAATAGTCATTTTTTTTTGTCACAGCCGCTGAAGCACAGAGGCCAGAAAAAATATGCCATATAAATGCTGAAAATAGTCTTTTTTTTTTGTCGCAGCCACTGAAGCACAGAGGCCAGAAAAAATATGCCATATAAATGCTGAAAATAGTCATTTTTTTTGTCGCAGCCACTGAAGCACAGAGGCCAGAAAAAATATGCCATATAAATGCTGAAAATAGTCATTTTTTTTGTCGCAGCCACTGAAGCACAGAGGCCAGAAAAAATATGCCATATAAATGCTGAAAATAGTCATTTTTTTTGTCGCAGCCACTGAAGCACAGAGGCCAGAAAAACTCAGGATTTACCTGTCCAAAAAGTTTTGATTCAAATGAAACTAAACCAGTAGGGTTTGCACCCTAGTTTGTAACGGTGGCGGAGGGAGGAGGACGCTAAAGGACAGCTGTGTGTGGAGTCATGTGGCGTGCAGAGAAGCAGGGGTGCTTCGTCAATGAGGCGAGTTGAGGCTGTCGCCTCAGGTGGGAACACCCCACTAGGTACCAGGGGCAGCAAAAATGCTGCTCCTGTTACTTTAAGAGCAAATTTCCAGGGGAGGGGGGGCAGCAGCAACTGCTGCTGCCTCAGGCAGCGGAGGGGCCAGGATCGCCCCTGCAGAGAAGGACAGCTGCATGGGGAGTCAGAACAAGTCTTCCGGCGTGCAGTAACCCTCCGAGATCCATGCCTCGTTCATTTTAATAAAGGTCAGGTAATCCACACTTTTGTGACCTAGGCGAGTTCTCTTCTCAGTTACAATCCCTCCTGCTGCACTGAAGGTCCTTTCTGAGAGCACACTTGAGGCTGGGCAAGACAAGAGGTTCATGGCAAATTGTGACAGCTCTGGCCACAGATCAAGCCTGCGCACCCAGTAGTCCAGGGGTTCATCGCTCCTCAGAGTGTCGATATCTGCAGTTAATGCCAGGTAGTCCGCTACCTGCCGGTCGAGGCGTTCTTTGAGGGTGGATCCAGAAGGGTTGTGGCGCTGCCTTGGACAGAAAAACATTTGCATGTCTGACGTTACAGACTGGCCAAAGTGCATTGTCCTTGCAGGTGCGCTCGTGGCAGGATTACTGGCACCTCTGCCCCTGGAATGTTGATGAGTTCCTGAAGTGACATCACCCTTAAAAGCATTGTACAACATGTTTTGCAGGCTGGTTTGTAAATGCAGCATCCTTTCGGACTTGTGGTACGTTGGTAACATTTCTGCCACTTTATGCTTGTACCGAGGGTCTAGTAGCATTGCGACCCAGTACAGGTCCTTCTCCTTAAGCCTCTTGATACGGGGGTCCTTCAACAGGCATGACAGCATGAAAGACCCCATTCTCACTAGGTTGGACGCAGAGGTATCCATCTCCGCTTCCTCGTTATCAAGGACTACATCATCCACGGTCTCCTCCCCCCAGCCACGTACAAGACCAGGGGTCCCCAAATGGTCACCACAAGCCCCCTGGGAAGCCTGCTCCTGTTGGTCCTCCTCCTCCACAAAGGCACCTTCCTCCTCTGACTCCACTTCTGACACCTCTCCCTGCGTTGCAGCAGGTGCCTGGGCTCGTTCTGGTGATTCCGACCAGAAATCGTGCGCTTCCTGCTCCTCGTCACGCTGGTCTACAGCCTCATCTGTCACTCGTCGCACGGCACGCTCCAGGAATAAAGCGAAGGGTATTAGGTCGCTGATGGTGCCTTCGGTGCGACTGACCATGTTTGTAACCTCTTCAAAAGGGCGCATGAGCCTGCAGGCATCGCGCATAAGCACCCAGTAACGGGGGAAAAAATCCCCAGCTCTGCAGATCCAGTCCTACCACCCAGTTCAAACAGGTATTCATTGATGGCTCTTTGTTGTTGCAGCAGACGTTCAAACATGAGGAGCGTTGAATTCCAGCGAGTCTGGCTGTCGCAAATTAAACGCCTGACTGGCATGTTGTACCGCTGCTGAATGTCAGCAAGGCGTGCCATGGCTGTGTAGGAACGTCTGAAATGGGCCGACACCTTCCTGGACTGCCTGAGAATGTCCTGGAATCCTGGGTACTTCGAGATAAAACGTTGGACTATTAAATTCAGAACATGTGCCATGCAGGGCACATGTGTTAAATTGCCCAGTCTCAGTGCTGCCAACAGATTGCTTCCGTTGTCACACACCACTTTTCCAATCTTCAGTTGGTGTGGGGTCAGCCACCGATCGGCCTGTGACTGCAGAGATGACAGGAGTACAGATCCGGTATGGTTTCTGCTTTCCAGGCACGTCATCCCCAAGACAGCATGACAACGGCATACCTGGCACGTCGAATAGCCTAGGGGGAGCTGGGGGTGCACAGGTGTGGAGGAGGAGGACTCAGCAGCAGAGGAGGAGGAAGCAGAGGAAGAAGACGAGGTAGAGAGCGAAGGAGGAGTAGAGGTGGTGGCAGAACCGCGTGCAATCCGTGGCGGTGACACCAACTCCACTGTTGTTGTTGAGCCACGCATTCCCTGCTTCCCAGCCATAAGCAAGTTCACCCAGTGGGCAGTGTAGGTGACATACCTGCCCTGACCATGCTTGGAGGACCATGCATCAGTAGTCATATGGACCTTTGCCCCAACACTAAGTGACAGAGATGCGGTGACTTGGCTCTGCACATGGTGGTACAGGTGTGGTATTCCCTTCTTGGAGAAAAAATTGCGGCTGGGTACCTTCCACTGCGGTGTCCCAATTGCTACAAATTTGCGGAAGGCCTTAGAGCCCACCAGCTGGTATGGTAAAAGCTGGCGGGCTAAGAGTGCAGACAAGCCAGCTGTCAGACGCCGGGCAAGGGGGTGATTCACAGACATTAGCTTCTTACGCTCAAACATGGCCCTCACAGAAACTTGGCTGGGGGCAGATGGCGGAGTGGAGGGTGGTTCAGACGGGTCAAGGACAGCAGAGGTAGAGCAGTAAGATGCTGGACCAGAAAGAGGGTGGCTTTTAGTTTGTCTGCTGCCTTTGAGGTGTTGCTCCCATAGTGCTTTGTGCTTGCCGTTCATGTGCCTTCGCATAGAAGTTGTACCTATGTGGGTGTTGGGCTTCCCAAGACTCAGTTTCTGACTGCACTCATTGCAAATTACAACGCTTTTGTCAGAGGCACACACATTAAAAAAATCCCACACTGCTGACCTATTTGAAGCTGGCAATCTGGCGGTAACAGTAGAAGTTGGCGGCAATGGCGGGTGCGTTGGCCGGCTGACCACAGGTGGCGATACATGTTGTTGCCCTACTGTTCCCTGCAAGCTGTCCTCCCTGCTTCTTCTAAGTCTTATTCTCCTCCTGCCTCTCTGACTCTCCGTCTCTCCATCTGAACTATCCTCCTCTTGCTCTCTTCTACTGGGCACCCACAAAACATCAATCTCCTCATTATCATTCTCCTCAGATGCATCAATTTCTTCTAACAGCTCACAGAAGGAAGCAGCAGCGGGGACCTCCTCATTACTCATTATGTCCATCTCTGTTGTGTTGTCTGCCAGAATTATATCTGGTGTAATGTCCTCATCTCCTTCATCTTCTTCTGCCAATAATGGTTGCGCATCACTCAGTTCAAAAAACTCATGTGTAAATAACTCCTCTGACTCCAGTGAAGAAGGGGCGCCGGTGGTGGAGGAAGTGTTACGTGGGGTGCCCATAGCAGAGGAGGATGAGGATGATGTGGCAAAGTTAGAAACGGTAGAGGATGGGGTGTGCTGTGTAAGCCAGTCAACTACCTCTTCAGCATTTTGGGAGTTCAGGGTAATTGCCTTTGTAAAACTGGGCAATTTCCTAGGGCCACAGGATAGCATAGCAGCACGGCCCTAGTGCCTCTGCGTGGCGGCCTGCCTTTGCCTGGCATTTTTTTTAAAACAACAACAACAACAACAACTCAGGTGGTGTTTCTGGAGACGGTATTATTATTGATATTTAGACAGAATGTGAACAAGCTCACACAGCTAGGTGGCAGTTGTTTGAAAATGAAGAACACACTGGGCAAACAATGCCTGCAAGGTCAACGTATACACTACAGCAGTGGATACGGAATATATTATTGCTGCTTGAAAAAAGTCACTCAGGTGGTGTTTCTGGAGACGGTATTATTATTGATATTTAGACAGAATGTGAACAAGCTCACACAGCTAGGTGGCCGTTGTTTGAAAAATGAAGAACACACTGGGCAAACAATGCCTGCAAGGTCAACGTATACACTACAGCAGTGGATACGGAATATATTATTGCTGCTTGAAAAACTTCACTTAGGTGGTGTTTCTGGAGACGGTATTATTATTGATATTTAGACAGAATGTGAACAAGCTCACACAGCTAGGTGGCCGTTGTTTTAAAAATGAAGAACACACTGGGCAAACAAATTGAAACAATGCCTGCAAGGTCAACGTATACACTACAGCAGTGGATACGGAATATATTATTGCTGCTTGAAAAACGTTACTCAGGTGGTGTTTCTGGAGACGGTATTATTATTGATATTAAGACAGAATGTGAACAAGCTCACACAGCTAGGTGGCCGTTGTTTGAAAAATGAAGAACACACTGGGCAAACAATGCCTGCAAGGTCAACGTATACACTACAGCAGTGGATACGGAATATATTATTGCTGCTTGAAAAACGTCACTCAGGTGGTGTTTCTGGAGACGGTATTATTATTGATATTAAGACAGAATGTGAACAAGCTCACACAGCTAGGTGGCCGTTGTTTGAAAAATGAAGAACACACTGGGCAAACAAATTGAAACAATGCCTGCAAGGTCAACGTATACACCACAGCAGTGGATACGGAATATATTATTGCTGCTTGAAAAACGTCACTCAGGTGGTGTTTCTGGAGACGGTATTATTATTGATATTTAGACAGAATGTGAACAAGCTCACACAGCTAGGTGGCCGTTGTTTGAAAAATGAAGAACACACTGGGCAAACAATGCCTGCAAGGTCAACGTATACACTACAGCAGTGGATACGGAATATATTATTGCTGCTTGAAAAACGTCACTCAGGTGGTGTTTATGGAGACGGTATTATTATTGATATTTAGACAGAATGTGAACAAGCTCACACAGCTAGGTGGCCGTTGTTTTAAAAATGAAGAACACACTGGGCAAACAAATTGAAACAATGCCTGCAAGGTCAACGTATACACTACAGCAGTGGATACGGAATATATTATTGCTGCTTGAAAAACGTCACTCAGGTGGTGTTTCTGGAGACGGTATTATTATTGATATTTAGACAGAATGTGAACAAGCTCACACAGCTAAGGTGGCCATTGTTTGAAAAATGAAGAACACACTGGGCAAACAATGCCTGCAAGGTCAACGTATACACTACAGCAGTGGATACGGAATATATTATTGCTGCTTGAAAAACGTCACTCAGGTGGTGTTTCTGGAGACGGTATTATTATTGATATTAAGACAGAATGTGAACAAGCTCACACAGCTAGGTGGCCGTTGTTTGAAAAATGAAGAACACACTGGGCAAACAAATTGAAACAATGCCTGCAAGGTCAACGTATACACTACAGCAGTGGATACGGAATATATTATTGCTGCTTGAAAAACGTCACTCAGGTGGTGTTTCTGGAGACGGTATTATTATTGATATTTAGACAGAATGTGAACAAGCTCACACAGCTAGGTGGCCGTTGTTTGAAGAACACACTGGGCAAATAATGCCTGCAAGTGCACTACTATTGGTGCACTACTATGAAGAACAGCAAACAGCACTGGACACGTTAAAGAACAGTGAGATAAGTAAAATAAAAAAATATATATATATATATTAAAAAAAAAAATTACTCTGGTTGGTGCTGAACTACTAGGAGCAGCACACCAGTCCCACTCCCCAACACTGCTAGACTAATAGCACTGGGCTCTTATAGTAGCAACTAGCAAAGTAAAAAAACAAAAAAGAAAATAAAAGCAGTCCTTACAAGGACTATTGGGTTACAGGCAGCAGTCAGCAGATGAGAGATCAGCAGCAGTGCCCACAGCAGCTATACACAGAGCACTGCAGTAGAAGGTAGATTACTAGCCAGCAAAGCTACCTAACCTAAAATGTCCCTCAAATCCCTGCAGAGTTCTGTCCCTACAATACAGAGCAGTATCAAGTAGATTACTAGCCAGCAAAGTTACTATCAACTGTCCCTCAAATCACTAACAGCTCTCTCCCTACACTAGCTCTTGCAAGCACACACAGGCAGAATGAAAAAATGCTGCAGGGCTTCAGTTTATATATGGAAGGGGAGTGGTCCAAGGGGTGTGGGGGTGGTCCAGGAGGGAGAGCTTCCTGATTGGCTGCCATGTATCTGCTGGTCTGGGGTGAGAGGTCAAAAATAAGCGCCAGCTATGGCGAACCCAAATTGGCGAACGTCGCGCGACGTTCGCGAACATTCGGCGGATGCGAACGGTCGATGTTCGCGCGAATTAGTTCGCGGGCGAACAGTCCGCGACTTCCCTACTGGGGACAGCCCATTTACCTGTCCAAGGAGGGGAAAGAGCAAATGTTGTGGTGGATGACACCAGCAAATCTCCGAAGAGGTATTTCTCTTCAAGAAGAGCAGCAGCTGGATATCTTCACAGATGCTTCAGGGCTAGGCTGGGGAGCCCATGTTCAAGATTTCTTTGTCCAAGGTTTTTGGGACCAGGACTCATCACATGTTCAGTCAAACCTGTTAGAACTCGGGGCTGTGGCTCAAGCGTTTCAGGCCCTCAAGACTTTAATCTGGGGAGAAGAGGTCTGTGTAAGGTCAGACAACATGGTAGCAGTTTCCTATATAAAGAACCAAGGAGGTACAGGAAGTCTGACAGTGATGAAGGAGGTGGAACCAATAATGGTTTTTGCCCAGCGATTTTTGGTGCATATTCCAGGAGTTCTGAACCAACAAGCCGACTTCCTCAGCCGTCACAGTTTGGATCAGGGGGAGTGGAGTTTGAACAAGCAAGTGTTCAGTCTAATAGCAAGAAGGTGGGGAATGCCATTGGTGGATCTTATGGCTACCCCGAACAATTGCAAGATGACGAAATTTTATTCCAGGGTTCCCCATGTTCAGGCATTAGCAGTGGATGCCTTGGCTCAAAACTGGAATGGTCTCTGGGCTTACATTTTCCCACCGCTTCCCATGATATTCAAGGTCCTAAAGAAGATTCTTTCCTCCAGGATGGAGGCAATAGCTGTTCTTCCAGAGTGGCCTCGGAGGCCTTGGTATCCACTTCTGAGGAGGTTGGCAGTGGATCATCCATTCAGGCTTCCAGTAAGGAGGGATCTTTTGCAGCAGGGTACATTTTTCCACCCAGATCCAGGACAGTTAAGACTGGCAGCATGGAGATTCAGTTCTGCAGGTTGAGAGATCAAGGATGTTCGGAGGCAGTCATTGCAACATTGTCAAAATCTAGAAAGGTTACCACGTTCAGAAGATATAAGATTTGGGACTGTTTTTGTACTTGGGCATCAGCCAGAGGAATCAATCCTCAGGGACCAGATGTGATGCATATCTTAGAGTTCCTGCAGTCAGGATTGGAGAGAGGCTTGAGCGCTAGGGATGTAGCGAACGTCGGAAAAAAAGTTCGCGAACATATTCGCGAACTTGCGCAAAAATGCGAGCGGTTCGCGAACGGTTCGCGAACCCCATAGACTTCAATGGGAAGGCGAACTTTAACATCTAGAAAAGACATTTCTGGCCAGAAAAATGATTTTAAAGTTGTTTAAAGGGTGCAACGACCTGGACAGTGGCATGCCAGAGGGGGATCAAGGGCAAAAATGTATCTGAAAAATCTGCCTGTGTGTGCTTGGAAGAGATAGTGTAGGGGGAGAGCTGTTAGTGATTTCAGGGACAGATGATAGTAAGCTTGCTGGCTAGTAATCTGCTTGATACTGCTCTGTATTGGAGGGACAGAAGTCTGCAGGGATTTGAGGGACATTTTAGCTTAGGTAGCTTTGCTGGCTAGTAATCTACTGTTCTCTTTAAACAACTGCCATACGTTGACCTTGTAGGCATTGTTTGCCCAGTTTTTTGGACGCAGCCACTGAAGCACAGTTGCCAGAAAAAATATGCCATATAAATGCTGAAAATAGTAATTTTTCGCCATACGTTGACCTTGTAGACATTGTTTGCCCAGTTTTTTTGGACGCAGCCACTGAAGCACAGTTGCCAGAAAAATTATGCCATATAAATGCTGAAAATATAAATTTTTTTGGTTGCAGCCACTGAAGCACAGAGGCCAGAAAAATTATGCCATATAAATGCAGAAAATATGCATTTTTTTGGTCGCAGCCACTGAAGCACAGTTGCCAGAAAAATTATGCCATATAAATGCTGAAAATATAAATTTTTTTGGTTGCAGCCACTGAAGCACAGAGGCCAGAAAAATTATGCCATATAAATGCAGAAAATATGCATTTTTTTGGTCGCAGCCACTGAAGCACAGTTGCCAGAAAAAATATGCCATATAAATGCTGAAAATAGTCATTTTTTGCCATATACGTTGAGTCAACGTATGGCAAAAAATTACTATTTTCAGCATTTATATGGCATATTTTTTCTGGCCTCTGTGCTTCAGTGGCTGCGGCCAAAAAAACTGGGCAAACAATGCCTACAAGGTCAACGTCGTTGACCTTGTAGGCATTGTTTGCCCAGTTTTTTTGGCCGCAGCCACTGAAGCACAGAGGCCAGAAAAAATATGCCATATAAATGCTGAAAATAGTAATTTTTTTGGTCGCAGCCACTGAAGCACAGTTGCCAGAAAAATTATGCCATATAAATGCTGAAAATATAAATTTTTTTGGTTGCAGCCACTGAAGCACAGAGGCCAGAAAAATTATGCCATATAAATGCTGAAAATATAAATTTTTTTGGTTGCAGCCACTGAAGCACAGAGGCCAGAAAAATTATGCCATATAAATGCAGAAAATATGCATTTTTTTGGTCGCAGCCACTGAAGCACAGTTGCCAGAAAAATTATGCCATATAAATGCAGAAAATATGCATTTTTTGTACGCAGCCACTGAAGCACAGTTGCCAGAAAAAATATGCCATATAAATGCTGAAAATAGTCATTTTTTGCCATACGTTGACCTTGTAGACATTGTTTGCCCAGTTTTTTTGGTTGCAGCCACTGAAGCACAGAGGCCAGAAAAAATTAAACCAGTAGGGTTTGCACCCTAGTTTGTAACGGTGGCGGAGGGAGGAGGAGGACGCTAAAGGACAGCTGTGTGTGGAGTCATGAGGCTTGAAGAGAAGGACAGCTGCATAGAAGTCAGAACAAGTCTTCCGGCGTGCAGTAACCCTCCGAGATCCACCCCTCATTCATTTTAATAAAGGTCAGGTAATCGACACTTTTGTGACCTAGGCGAGTTCTCTTCTCAGTTACAATCCCTCCTGCTGCACTGAAGGTCCTTTCTGAGAGCACACTTGAGGCTGGGCAAGACAAGAGGTTCATGGCAAATTGTGACAGCTCTGGCCACAGATCAAGCCTGCGCACCCAGTAGTCCAGGGGTTCATCGCTCCTCAGAGTGTCGATATCTGCAGTTAATGCCAGGTAGTCCGCTACCTGCCGGTCGAGGCGTTCTTTGAGGGTGGATCCAGAAGGGTTGTGGCGCTGCCTTGGACAGAAAAACATTTGCATGTCTGACGTTACAGACTGGCCAAAGGGCTTTGTCCTTGCAGGTGTGCTCGTGGCAGGATTACTGGCACCTCTGCCCCTGGAATGTTGATGAGTTCCTGAAGTGACATCACCCTTAAAAGCATTGTACAACATGTTTTGCAGGCTGGTTTGTAAATGCCGCATCTTTTCGGACTTGTGGTATGTTGGTAACATTTCTGACACTTTATGCTTGTACCGAGGGTCTAGTAGCGTTGCGACCCAGTACAGGTCCTTCTCCTTAAGCCTCTTGATACGGGGGTCCTTCAACAGGCATGACAGCATGAAAGACCCCATTCTCACAAGGTTGGATGCAGAGCTATCCATCTCCGCTTCCTCATTATCAAGGACTGCATCATCCACGGTCTCCTCCCCCCAGCCACGTACAAGACCAGGGGTCCCCAAAAGGTCACCACTAGCCCCCTGGGAAGCCTGCTCCTGTTGGTCCTCCTCCTCCTCCTCCACAAAGCCACCTTCCTCCTCTGACTCCACTTCTGGCACCTCTCCCTGCGTTGCAGCAGGTGCCTGGGTTCGTTCTGGTGATTCCGACCAGAAATCGTGCGCTTCCAGCTCCTCGTCACGCTGGTCTACAGCCTCATCTGTCACTCGTCGCACGGCACGCTCCAGGAAGAAAGCGAAGGGTATTAGGTCGCTGATGGTGCCTTCGGTGCGACTGACCATATTTGTCACCTCTTCAAAAGGTCGCATGAGCCTGCAGGCATCGCGCATAAGCACCCAGTAACGGGGGAAAAAAATCCCCAGCTGTGCAGATCCAGTCCTACCACCCAGTTCAAAAAGGTACTCGTTGACGGCCCTTTGTTGTTGCAGCAGACGTTCCAACATAAGGAGCGTTGAATTCCAGCGAGTCTGGCTGTCAGAAATCAAACGCCTGACTGGCATGTTGTAGCGCTGCTGAATGTCAGCAAGGCGTGCCATGGCTGTGTAGGAACGTCTGAAATGGGCCGACACCTTTCTGGACTGGGTGAGAACGTCCTGGAATCCTGGGTACTTGGAGACAAAACGTTGGACTATTAAATTTAACACATGTGCCATGCAGGGCACATGTGTTAAATTGCCTAGTCTCAACGCTGCCAACAGATTGCTTCCATTGTCACACACCACTTTTCCGATCTGCAGTTGGTGTGGGGTCAGCCACCGATCGGCCTGTGACTGCAGAGATGACAGGAGTACAGATCCGGTATGGTTTTTGCTTTCCAGGCACGTCATCCCCAAGACAGCGTGACAACGGCGTACCTGGCACGTCGAATAGCCTAGGGGGAGCTGGGGGTGCACAGGTGTGGAGGAGGAGAAGGAGGACCCAGCAGCAGAGTAAGAAGAAGAAGAAGACGAGGTAGAGAGCGATGGAGGAGTAGAGGTGGTGGCAGAACCGCGTGCAATCCGTGGCGGTGACACCAACTCCACTGTTGTTGTTGAGCTACCCATTCCCTGCTTCCCAGCCATTACCAAGTTCACCCAGTGGGCAGTGTAGGTGACATACCTGCCCTGACCATGCTTGGAGGACCATGCGTCAGTAGTCATATGGACCTTTGGCCCAACACTAAGTGACAGAGATGCGGTAACTTGGCTCTGCACATGTTGGTACAGGTGTGGTATTCCCTTTTTAGAAAAAAAATTGCGGCTGGGTACCTTCCACTGCGGTGTCCCAATTGCTACAAATTTGCGGAAGGCCTCAGAGTCCACCAGCTGGTATGGTAAAAGCTGGCGGGCTAAGAGTGCAGACAAGCCAGCTGTCAGACGCCGGGCAAGGGGGTGACAGTCAGACATTGGCTTCTTACGCTCAAACATGGCCTTCACAGAAACTTGGCTGGTGGCAGATGACTGGGAATGGGAACAGGTGGTCAAGGTGGAAGGCGGAGTGGAGGGTGGTTCAGACGGGTCAAGGAGAGCAGAGGTAGAGCAGTAAGATGCTGGACCAGAAGGAGTGTGGCTTTTAGTTTGCCTGTTGCCTTTGAGGTGTTGCTCCCAAAGTGCTTTGTGCTTGCCGCTCATGTGCCTTCGCATAGAAGTTGTACCTATGTGGCTGTTGGGCTTACCAAGGCTCAGTTTCTGACTGCACTCATTGCAAATTACAATGCTTTTGTCAGAGGCACACACATTAAAAAAATCCCACACTGCTGACTTTTTGGAAGTGTGCGATCTGGCGGTAACAGTAGAAGTTGGCGGAGTTGGCGGTATTGGCGGCAATGGCGGGTGCGTTGGCCGGCTGAACACAGGTGCCGATACATGTTGTTGCCCTGCTGATCCCTGCGGGCTGTCCTCCCTGCTTCTTCTAAGTCTTATTCTCCTACTGCCTCTCTGCATATTTATCAAGGGTCGAATTGAAAAAACTTCAAATTTCAAAAAGACCAACCCAAATGAAGTCAAAGGTTTTTTTTTGTCGAATAGGTCCGTTTTAGTTTGAATAGGTCTGCATTCGGCCGAATTAGAATCATACAAATTGACGGAATATCGTATTTGAGCGGATTCTATTCGAAGTTCCCCCCCCCAAAAAATGTAGCTTTTTCAAAGTCCACCAATTGACTCCAAATAGGTTCTAGGAGGTCCCCCATAGGCTAAAACTGCAATTCAGCAGGTTTTACAAGGCAAATGGTTGAAGTCGAATTTTTAAAGAGACAGTGCATGATAAATTTAGATATTCTAACTTTTGGAAATAGCTTGAAATTAAAAGTTTTTTATTGGAAAATTCACCTGGACCTTTGCTAAATCTGCCCCTTTATGTTCCAGTTATGAGTTATAGTAAATACATCAGATAATAACATGGTTCTGGATATTCCCACTCCATACACCTCCCTACACCCGGTCTTGTTGAACTTCCCATAACTCCGGCCCTGGCTTTGTACAATGTTATTCAGCAGATACACCCACTGCAGCTTTTACTCACCTCAATTTCAACTTTTTACATATTTTGTACCATTTTCCTGGTCCCCCCAATATTTAATACATTTCCCTGATTTTTACACATTTTTTTCTGATCCCCTGAACAATGTAACCTGGGGGTTGTACTGATCATAAAGTAACATCACAGGGAGAGTCACTACTGTACAATCTGGGTCATTTCATTTCAGTCCAGGGGAAACTGATTTGTTCCCGGAGTGACAGAAGGGTTAAAAGATAAAACTCCTCCAAAAACAAACGATGAGACGGGAGAGAAGTAAATATATAATATTATACATATTTCTATCTATACACATATATAGAGCGAGGAAGAGGGTCATATTCTCATCAGTCCCTGTCCCACTGAGCTTACAATCTAAGGTCCCTATCACATTCCCATCAGTCCCTGCCCCAGTGAGTTTACAATCTAAGGTCCCTATCACATTCCCATCAGTCCCTGCCCCAGTGAGCTTACAATCTAAGGTCCCTATCACATTCCCATCAGTCCCTGTCCCACTGAGCTTACAATCTAAGGTCCCTATCACATTCCCATCAGTCCCTGCCCCAGTGAGCTTACAATCTAAGGTCCCTATCACATTCCCATCAGTCCCTGTCCCAGTGAGCTTACAATCTAAGGTCCCTATCACATTCCCATCAGTCCCTGTCCCAGTGAGCTTACAATCTAAGGTCCCTATTCTATTCCCATCAGTCCCTGCCCCAGTGAGTTTACAATCTAAGGTCCCTATCACATTCCCATCAGTCTGTGTCCCAGTGAGCTTACAATCTAAGGTCCCTATCACGTTCCCATCAGTCCCTGCCCCAGTGAGCTTACAATCTAAGGTCCCTATCACATTCCCATCAGTCCCTGTCCCAGTGAGCTTACAATCTAAGGTCCCTATCACATTCCCATCAGTCCCTGTCCCAGTGAGCTTACAATCTAAGGTCCCTATCACATTCCCATCAGTCCCTGCCCCAGTGAGCTTACAATCTAAGGTCCCTATCACATTCCCATCAGTCCGTGCCCCAGTGAGCTTACAATCTAAGGTCCCTATCACATTCCCATCAGTCCCTGTCCCAGTGAGCTTACAATCTAAGGTCCCTATCACATTCCTATCAGTCCCTGTCCCAGTGAGCTTACAATCTAAGGTCCCTATCACATTCCCATCAGTCCGTGCCCCAGTGAGCTTACAATCTAAGGTCCCTATCACATTCCCATCAGTCCCTGTCCCAGTGAGCTTACAATCTAAGGTCCCTATCACATTCCTATCAGTCCCTGCCCCAGTGAGCTTACAATCTAAGGTCCTTATCACATTCCCATCAGTCCCTGTCCCAGTGAGCTTACAATCTAAGGTCCCTATCACATTCCCATCAGTCCCTGCCCCACTGAGCTTACAATCTAAGGTCCCTATCACATTCCCATCAGTCCCTGTCCCAGTGAGCTTACAATCTAAGGTCCCTATCACATTCCTATCAGTCCCTGCCCCAGTGAGTTTACAATCTAAGGTCCTTATCACATTCCCATCAGTCCCTGTCCCAGTGAGTTTACAATCTAAGGTACCTATCACATTCCCATCAGTCCCTGTCCCAGTGAGCTTACAATCTAAGGTCCCTATCACATTCCCATCAGTCCCTGCCCCAGTGAGCTTACAATCTAAGGTCCCTATCACATTCCCATCAGTCCCTGTCCCAGTGAGCTTACAATCTAAGGTCCCTATCACATTCCCATCAGTCCCTGCCCCAGTGAGCTTACAATCTAAGGTCCCTATCACATTCCCATCAGTCCCTGCCCCACTGAGCTTACAATCTAAGGTAATATTAGTGAGTATGGAGAGAGAAAAGCCACAGATGAAGGGACAGAACATGAGGAGGAGTCAGACTGCAGCACGTGACACTTCCCAGCAGGCACCGCTCTCTATTATAAGTTGTGCCAGTGGCCCAGCCCCTGTGTCTGAGTGAAATACAGTGTAAGGAGGAGCCACAACAGCGAGGAGGAGAAATAAAACGACCCCTCTCTCTCCTGCACCACAAATTAACTACAACTCCCAGCAGGCCATGGGCTTGGGACCCTTTTCGCAGTGCCTTGTGGGAAATGTAGTTCGTGTATCCCTGCGCTGTAGGTAGAACTACCTATTGTCACACTCCGCTCTGAGACACAGCGAGACTTGGAGCACATGGGCCGGAAGTGGAGTGACGCTATTTCCGGTTGGCGGCAGGTTAGTGCTAGCTGCTCTGAGAGAATTCTGGAGATTCATACGGGCTCGTGTCTCGGACCCTGTCTGACTGTCCTGTGCTAGAGCCGTATGAACCAGAGCGGAACCATTAGAACTGGGCCCCAGCTTATTGCTGCTCATTCTGTATCAGTGAGTGTGTGAGAGGCAGGAAGTGACTGACTGCTCCACTACCCACAATGCTCCGCGTTACCCTCATGCCTGGTCAGACTCTACTCCTTATTCCTCTTCCTGTTCTACCCACAATCCCCTGTGTTATTCCTCTCCCCACAATCCCCTGTGTCCCCCCCTGCAGGTCAGTTAGTGCTGGTGTTGTATGAGTTGTTGTTAGTCCTGTGACCCAATATCATCTCCCCCTTACAGACCTGCAGTGACACAGTTGTCCCCTCGCTGGAGACCGTAAGGGAGGAGAGAGACAGTAAAGGTGGCCATAGACACACAGATCATATCGTACGAATCGAGGATTTGTACGATTTTCGGATCGTGTGTGGCGTGTGCCGACATCTTTCGCCCGGCGGAGATCGGTCGTTTGGTCAATCGGTCAGGTTTGATTTTGACCCGACCGATATCAGATTACGGCCGAACAATCAGATTACCCCTGATATAGCCATGCCTGTTAATGGCATATCGGGGAAAGATCCGCTCGTTTGGCAACATCGCCAAACGAGCGGATCTTTGCATCTATGGCCACCTTGAGGAGAGAGACCGCGAGGGAGGGGAGAGACCGTGAGGGAGGAGAGACCGTAAGGGATGAGCCCACCTGCAGGTAAGTGAGAGCTTTATGGACTAATGATATTACATTGGGGGTAACTCCCCCTGACTCTCTCTTTCCTGAATTACAGAGAGAATGAAAAGGTCAAAGAAAGTAACGGATAGAGCGACGGTGGGGAACAAGCAAATCCCCCTGAGTGAGAGAATCCTCAGCGTCACACTGGAGATTGTCTATTTGCTGACAGGACAGGTGAGTTCTACTGCGAGGAACACAGGGGACACTGTGAGTGGAGCAGAGACAGAGACGTGATACTGTGAGTGGAGCAGAGACAATAGCTGTATGATAGTGACAGTGGTACAGTGTGTAGGTGAGTGACAGTGGTACAGTGTGTAGGGGAGTGACAGTGGTACAGTGTGTAGGTGACGTGGACAGTGGTACAGCCGTGTAGGTGACGTGACAGTGGTACAAGTGTGTGAGGGGAGTGACAGTGGGTACAGTCGTGTGAGGTGAGTGACAGTGGTACAGTATGTTTAGGTGAAGTGACAGGGTCGTACAGTGTGTAGGGGAAGTGACAGTGGTACAGTGTGTAGGGAAGTGACAGTGCGTACATGTGTGAGGGGAGTGACAGTGCGTACAGTGTGTAGGGAGTGACAGTTGGGACATGTGTGTAGGCTGAATGACAGTGGTACAGTGTGTAGGGAGTGACAGTGTTATGTATGTGTGTAGGTGAGTGACAGTGGTACAGTGTGTAGGGGAGTGACAGTGGTATAGTGTGTAGGGGAGTGACAGTGGTATAGTGTGTAGGTGAGTGACAGTGGTACAGTGTGTAGGGGAGTGACAGTGGTATAGTGTGTAGGGGAGTGACAGTGGTATAGTGTGTAGGTGAGTGACAGTGGTACAGTGTGTAGGTGAGTGACAGTGGTACAGTGTGTAGGGGAGTGACAGTGGTACAGTGTGTAGGGGAGTGACAGTGGTACAGTGTGTAGGGGAGTGACAGTGGTACAGTGTGTAGGTTGAAGTGACAGTGTACAGTGTGTAGGGGGAGTGACCAGTGTACAGTGTGTAGGGGAGTGACAGTGGTACAGTGATGTTAGGTGAGTGACAGTGGTACAGTGTGTAGTGTGAGTGACAGTGGGTGTGTAGGTGAGTGACAGTGGGTACAGTGTGTAGGGGAGTGACAGTGGTATAGTGTGTAGGGGAGTGACAGTGGTATAGTGTGTAGGTGAGTGACAGTGGTACAGTGTGTAGGGGAGTGACAGTGGTATAGTGTGTAGGGGAGTGACAGTGGTAAGTGTGTAGGTGAGTGACAGTGGTACAGTGTGTAGGGGAGTGACAGTGGTATAGTGTGTAGGGGAGTGACAGTGGTACAGTGTGTAGTGTAGTAGTGACAGTGGTACAGTGTGTAGGGAGTGACAGTGGTATAGTGTGTAGGTGAGTGACAGTGTGTGAGTGACAGTGGTACAGTGTGTAGGGGAGTGACAGTGGTATAGTGTGTAGGTGAGTGACAGTGGTACAGTGTGTAGGGGAGTGACAGTGGTATAGTGTGTAGGGGAGTGACAGTGGTATAGTGTGTAGGTGAGTGACAGTGGTACAGTGTGTAGGGGAGTGACAGTGGTATAGTGTGTAGGGGAGTGACATAGTGTGTAGGTGAGTGACAGTGGTACAGTGTGTAGGTGAGTGACAGTGGTACAGTGTGTAGGGGAGTGACAGTGGTACAGTGTGTAGGGGAGTGACAGTGGTACAGTGTGTAGGGGAGTGACAGTGGTACAGTGTGTAGGTGAGTGACAGTGGTACAGTGTGTAGGGGAGTGACAGTGGTACAGTGTGTAGGGGAGTGACAGTGGTACAGTGTGTAGGTGAGTGACAGTGGTACAGTGTGTAGGTGAGTGACAGTGGTACAGTGTGTAGGTGAGTGACAGTGGTTACAGGTGTAGGGGAGTGACAGTGGTATAGTGTGTTAGGGGAGTGACAGGTGAGTGACAGTGGTACAGTGTGTAGGGGAGTGACAGTGGTATAGTGTGTAGGGAGTGACAGTGTATAGTGTGTAGGTGAGTGACAGTGGTACAGTGTGTGTTAGGGGAGTGACAGTGGTATAGTGTGTGAGTGACAGTGGTATAGTGTGTAGGGGAGTGACAGTGGTTACCAGTGTGTGTAGGGGAGTGACAGTGTATAGTGTGTAGTGGTGACCAGTGTGTGACAGTGGTATAGTGTGTACAGTGGTAGTGTGTAGGTGTCAGTGACAGTGGTACAGTGTGTAGTGACAGTGGTGTGTGACAGTGCAGTGTACAGTGTGTAGGGGAGTGACAGTGGTTAACCAGTGTGTAGGGGAGTGACAGTGGTACATGTGGTGTAGGGGAGTGAACAGTGGTACAGTGTGTAGGGGAGTGACAGTGGTACAGTGTGTAGGGGAGTGACAGTGGTACAGTGTGTAGGGGTAGTGACAGTGGTTACAGTGTGTTAGGGGAGTGACAGTGGTACAGTGTGTAGGGGAGTGACAGTGGTACAGTTGTGTAGGGGGAGTGACAGTGGTACAGTTGTAGCGGGAGTGACAGGTGGTACAGTGTGTAGGGGTAGTGGTACAGTGGTACACGTGTGTAGGGAGGAGTGACAGTGGTACAGTGTGTAGCGGGAGTGACAGTGGTACAGTGTGTAGGGGAGTGACAGTGGTACAGTGTGTAGGGGAGTGACAGTGGTACAGTGTGTAGGGGAGTGACAGTGGTACAGTGTGTAGGGGAGTGACAGTGGTACAGTGTGTAGGGGAGTGACAGTGGTACAGTGTGTAGGGGAGTGACAGTGGTACAGTGTGTAGGGGAGCGACAGTGGTACAGTGTGTAGGGGAGCGACAGTGGTACAGTGTGTAGGGGAGCGACAGTGGTACAGTGTGTAGGGGCGCGACAGCGGTACAGTGTGTAGGGGCGCGACAGCGGTACAGTGTGTAGGGGCGCGACAGCGGTACAGTGTGTAGGGGCGCGACAGCGGTACAGTGTGACAAATGTGTGTAGGGGCGCGACAGCGGTACAGTGTGACAAATGTGTGTAGGGGCGCGACAGCGGTACAGTGTGACAAATGTGTGTAGGGGCGCGACAGCGGTACAGTGTGACAAATGTGTGTAGGGGCGCGACAGCGGTACAGTGTGACAAATGTGTGTAGGGGCGCGACAGCGGTACAGTGTGACAAATGTGTGTAGGGGCGCGACAGCGGTACAGTGTGACAAATGTGTGTAGGGGCGCGACAGCGGTACAGTGTGACAAATGTGTGTAGGGGCGCGACAGCGGTACAGTGTGACAAATGTGTGTAGGGGCGCGACAGCGGAACAGTGTGTAGGGGCGCGACAGCGGAACAGTGTGTAGGGGCGCGACAGCGGTACAGTGTGTAGGTGAATAATAGTGGCTATGTGTTGTGTAACCTGTAGGACTATGTTGTGAGTAAGGGTCCCAGTGCCGGGGTCGTACAGAGCTGCAGTGACTGTTTGTTGGACGGATTCTGCCAGCGCCACATTCCAACCGTGTCCCATTCCTCCCGCTCCGTCTTACACAAGGAAAATGCCCGAAAGCTCCTGGAACTCATCTCCAACATCTTTCACATGCTGACTGAGGAGGTAAGTGTGTCCCTAGTAGTTTGGTACCATTGTGTGGTCATGCTTCTCTCTCTCCGGGTTGTGACTGTCATCTTGTGTGTGTCAGGTTGCCATAAGGCACGAGGAATCGGGCAACTACTTTTCCTCAGAGGAGTGGGACTATTTAAGGGGAAACCACATGTTTTACACAGACGTAATTAAGGAGAATCCCCAGCAGCTCCACTCACCAGGTGAGTAATGTGTGACTCCAATGAACTGGTGCCAGGACTAGTGATATGAGGTGACTAGAGACTATATAACGTGGCTTGTACATCAGCAACAGCCCCAGCTCTACATACTGAGGAATCCTCCCATCACTCAGTAACAGATATTCCTCTCCCAGTAACAGGTATTCCTCTATCAGTAACAGACATTCCTCTCCCAGTAACAGATATTCCTCTCCCAGTAACAGATATTGCTCTCCCAGTAACAGATATTCCTCTCCCAGTAACAGATATTCCTCTCCCAGTAACAGATATTCCTCTCCCAGTAACAGATATTCCTCTCCCAGTAACAGATATTCCTCTCCCAGTAACAGGTATTCCTCTATCAGTAACAGACATTCCTCTCCCAGTAACAGATATTCCTCTCCCAGTAACAGATATTGCTCTCCCAGTAACAGATATTCCTCTCCCAGTAACAGATATTCCTCTCCCAGTAACAGATATTCCTCTCCCAGTAACAGATATTCCTCTCCCAGTAACAGATATTCCTCTCCCAGTAACAGATATTCCTCTCCCAGTAACAGGTATTCCTCTATCAGTAACAGACATTCCTCTCCCAGTAACAGATATTGCTCTCCCAGTAACAGATATTGCTCTCCCAGTAACAGATATTCCTCTCCCAGTAACAGATATTCCTCTCCCAGTAACAGATATTCCTCTCCCAGTAACAGATATTCCTCTCCAGTAACAGATATTCCTCTCCCAGTAACAGATATTCCTCTCCCAGTAACAGATATTCCTCTCCCAGTAACAGATATTCCTCTCCCAGTAACAGGTATTCCTCTCCCAGTAACAGATATTCCTCTCCCAGTAACAGATATTCCTCTCCCAGTAACAGATATTCCTCTCCCAGTAACAGATATTCCTCTCCCAGTAACAGATATTCCTCTCCCAGTAACAGATATTCCTCTCCCAGTAACAGATATTCCTCTCCCAGTAACAGATATTCCTCTCCCAGTAACAGATATTCCTCTCCCAGTAACAGATATTCCTCTCCCAGTAACAGATATTCCTCTCCCAGTAACAGGTATTCCTCTATCAGTAACAGACATTCCTCTCCCAGTAACAGATATTCCTCTCCCAGTAACAGATATTGCTCTCCCAGTAACAGATATTCCTCTCCCAGTAACAGATATTCCTCTCCCAGTAACAGATATTCCTCTCCCAGTAACAGGTATTCCTCTATCAGTAACAGACATTCCTCTCCCAGTAACAGATATTCCTCTCCCAGTAACAGATAATTGCTCTCCCAGTAACAGATATTCCTCTCCCAGTAACAGATATTCCTCTCCCAAGTAACAGATATTCCTCTCCCAGTAACAGATATTCCTCTCCCAGTAACAGATATTCCTCTCCCAGTAACAGATATTCCTCTCCCAGTAACAGATATTCCTCTCCCAGTAACAGATATTCCTCTCCCAGTAACAGATATTCCTCTCCCAGTAACAGATATTCCTCTCCCAGTAACATATTCCTCTCCCAGTAACAGGTATTCCTCTCCCAGTAACAGATATTCCTCTCCCAGTAACAGATATTCCTCTCCCAGTAACAGATATTCCAGATATTCCTCTCCCAGTAACAGATATTCCTCTCCCAGTAACAGATATTCCTCTCCCAGTAACAGATATTGCTCTCCCAGTAACAGATATTCCTCTCCCAGTAACAGATATTCCTCTCCCAGTAACAGATATTCCTCTCCCAGTAACATATTCCTCTCCCAGTAACAGGTATTCCTCTCCCAGTAACAGATATTCCTCTCCCAGTAACAGATATTCCTCTCCCAGTAACAGATATTCCTCTCCCAGTAACAGATATTCCTCTCCCAGTAACAGATATTCCTCTCCCAGTAACAGATATTCCTCTCCCAGTAACAGATATTCCTCTCCCAGTAACAGATATTCCTCTCCCAGTAACAGGTATTCCTCTCCCAGTAACAGATATTACTCTCCATCTTGACTTGATTTGTGGACTTGGTTTGTTTGGCTTTTATGCCTTTTCCATTTATCTAAACGCTCCACTTACCCCCTGAATATTCCACAGTACTTGCATAGATACCCCTCATCCCCAGATGTAAAAAGATGGCTTCCTTCTGTAATGCTTTGGTCATGTGACCCAGGAGTTGCTGATTGGCTCAGTACCCAGGGGCCCGAGGAGGGAAGCTAGAGATCCCTATGGCACAGTAATGTCACTGTCTCACGATACTGAAGATAAAGTGCAGTAAATAGAAGGTTATATTGGGGGATGTCTAAGCACTGGCTGTGTAGCAAGTAGTAATTACTGTGCCCTCCATGCACTGCCACTGCCAATGTTGTGTTACTAAGTGCATGTTTGTAGTCAATGACTTGACATGGTTGTATCTCTGTCAGATGATGATAATGAAGACTGTAGCCATATTGGCGCTAATGTGGGATCAGATTTGTGCCGTACAAATAAAGCGGGTGCAAAGCAGACTGGCGCTGGGATGGAAGAGGCACATCTCATGGAGTGTGAGCAGAGATACAGCACTTTATCCCATTGCATCAAGCAGGAGCCCGACATAGAGGAAGAGGCTCTGGCAATGAACATGGAAACACAAATGTTACCCGCTGCTGTCAAACAAGAACCCGACTCTTCCACTAGTGATGCGAGAAGCAGCCCCTCTGCACATTATATATCCGACGGTGTTAAAGACGAGTCCAGTTCCTGGGAAGAAGGAGAAGAACATTCCAACTGCAGAATTTATCCTCTTACAGAACACATTCACGAGTCAAACACGTCTCCTAATATCAGATGCAGGCTTAATAGCCGATTATCTGATAATTACGAGTCGGATAAATCTAATATCAGATGCAGGCTTAATAGTCGATTAACTGATAATTACGAGTCAGATAAATCTAATATCAGATGCAGGCTAAATAGCCGATTATCTGATAATTACGAGTCTGAGGAAGAGAAGGAAGGGTCGGGTTCTTGGGGAGAAGGTCAGTCCGATTACAGTAGTAACACCATAATAGATACTGATACCGCTGCTCCCAGCATAGGCTCCAACCTCATGAACACTTTCTCTGAAGCAGAAATAAATGAATTTGGCGACACCTTCCCTTATGCAACGGCCATCACTTCTCACCTGAATGCCCTGCAGGCGGCTCGTGGCTGTGCCATTTGCTTCAAGCATTTCAATAGTAACAGAGATCTCGCCCGGCACATGAGAACTCACACGGGGGAGAAACCCTTCATCTGCTCCGACTGCGGCAAATGCTTTAACGACAGCTCCATTCTCATACGGCACATGAAAATCCACACGGGAGAGAAACCCTTCTGTTGTCCTCAGTGTGGGAGAAAGTTTCGCCGTCGCGCCCACCTCATTGTACACGAGAGAACTCACACCGGGGAGAAACCATTCACTTGCCCTGAGTGTGGCAAAAGCTTTGCCCGTCGCTCTCACCTTATGGATCATCGTATCATTCACAATGGAGAGAAAAAATACTCCTGCCCCGAGTGTGGCAAATGCTTTGGACTTCAGGGCTACCTCAATAAACACTTCAAAATCCACACAATTAAAGTTTCTGTTCCCTGATGGCAAATGTTCTGTAGGTTTGGACTTTTCACACAGATAATGTTACAGTAGAAATGCGAGTAATTATGGGGGATAACCAGTAAGTGGTGCTGATATTGGGTCAGTTTCTGCCCATATTTTTTTACTGTTATTAGAGAAAACAAGTGCACAAATATATGTACATTTTAGTATTCGTGTTGCTCGCTGGATCCCCATGTCATTGAGTCATATGATGTATTTTCAGTACAGATACAATTCAAATCTATATATTTCCCCGTGTCTGGGGCTTGTTTCATGCAATCTGCTGGGGTAGGCGCCACCTACCAATAGTAAAAGAATCATTTTTTAAATATCTTTTTTTTTTTTAATTTGGTGCAACATTTGGCAATTCTGGTGAGTGCCCCTTCTTCTTTGGATTAAGTATTATGTAGGAGTAATAACGTTGCCTTGTGAAAGTCTTCCTCACTCCTGTACATACTCACATTCCAAGTCAATTCCAACTAACCGCTCTGGTTCACTCATGGGCCTGTCAGAGGTGCTTCCAGATTGCCCCAGGGTCATGAAATCTACACGTCTACTGACTGGTAATGAAGGATTGGTGCCTAAATGTGTGACGTCATAGAACCTCCTCTTCATTTTATTGTGTCTAGAATTTCTCTCTGTTCATTGCAATATATCATGAAAAGGGGACACTTAACTTCTCCTTAAAGGACATGCAAAGCCTACATTTTCCTACCATGTATATACGTTGGGCATATCTTTCCCACCCAATCCTCATCATTTGTACTGCATATACCCCCTCTATTTGCCAGCGCCATCACATTTTCCTAAAACAAATAGCTTTCACCCGGCTCCATTACTAACATTATCAGTAACATTGAGACATGTATGCTGTAAAGTTCATGTAATGCAGAATGCAAATGTCATGGCCGGCACCCAATACCAGAACAGGTGCCAAGTACCCAGGTCTCGGCTCGGCTTCACCAGTAGTGTGACCACCGTTGGGCTTTGGGACGAGCCCTCAGCTTACTTGGGTGCCACCTGGACTTAACGAGGGGTACAAGGCGAGATGTTCTGGCTAGCAGAGGGGCATGGCAGGTAGCAGAGGGGCACGGCAGGTAGCAGAGTCTTTTGGGCCGAAGGTCACGGTACAAATGGAGCAGGCAAGAGAATCGTCAGACAGGCTGGGTCGAGGCAGGCAGATATCAAGAATTGTCAGGCAGGCAAGGGTCAAACCGGGTTGTCAATCAAAAGGGTTAATCAAAAGAGGTAGTCGGTAATCAGGCAAGGGTCAGGATCGAGAAGTCAGAATAGTCAAAAGCCATGCAAGGGTCACAACAGGAATCACAAACAGGTTCAGACAGAAATAGCTTAAGCTCAGAAGCACCAGGAACAAATCCTATCAGGGGCAATTTACAAGCAGCAACCCTGGGCTTTAAATACTATTTGAATTTATGATGTCAGCGCGCCTGCGCCTTTAAATCCCCAGGAGGCGCACCGCGCGCCCTAGAGAGAAGCCGGCGCCAGCGAAGACACGCTGGCGCGGCCGGTGGCGTGGTGGATGACCCAGCTGCACAGGTACCCTGACAGCAGGTTACACGAGCACAAAATAACTTCAAACGAGAGCACTCACCCACTCGACTCCATGGCCTAAACCAACTCCCAGTGCAATGATGAATGATACCCCACGCTTGCCGCGTTTCATGGCGTCTCGCCCCTTCCACAGAAGCTTCACAGGCACAACATAATTCATAAAAGGTTCTGCTGGGGTTTTGCAGTGTATTGGTTAAGCTCAGGAGAGGTGGTTAGAAGGAAAAAATAGGAACAGCTAGAGTTTCTATGGGAACCAGCAATGCTGTCTCTTTATTGGCTGTTAGACTGGAGGGTGTGTTTAGCAATCTGAGTTTAGAAGAACTGAGCATGTTAATAAGTCAACAGCCAAAGGAAATTTCTGAGGTAGGGGGTTAGAGGAGTAGAAGGAATTTTAAGTGATTAGGGGGATGCTGCAGCCTTACTGTTAACCTTTTAACAACCAAAGTGGCAGGTATCTAAAGATTTCAAAGAGGCTGTTCACTGATTACATTTTTGTGGAGGGGGTTTACATTTCATTTAACCCCATCATGAACACGCATCATCATATGCCCAGTGATGTGTCAAATTCTGAAACAGCCACGACTGACTGAAAAGTGAGTCCAAAGGGATAAATGTAGGACACTAGAACAGGAGTGAGGGCTTTTCCAAGGCATTGTGTGTTTGTGTGTAACAACATGTCTGAGGAAGTGTTTTTATACAACAGTGTAACAGACTTGACTTGTTGGTGGCCTCAATATGTTTGTGATTGGTGCAGAGCAGGCAAAATACTCAAGTGGATCCTCCTATTGGCTGAGAATGCTAGACATGCTCCTGAGTCATAACATGACTTACTGATAAATGAGCTCTCTGGCTGCCTATAATTAGTGAGTGCTCATGTTATTGGGTGCTGAGTATAATGATATCTCCATGTGAGAGAGCTGTAGTACCAGCTACTGTATCCTGGGCTCTCGTACAGTCACACAATTGTGTTTATAATACAGAATTATAAACCCAAACAGTAGGAGTTGCCCTTATATCTGGCTGGGGAGCTCCTGCTTCCAACCTGTGTAAACATTAGATTTTGGGGTGCTTTGTCCAAACTCATCATGTTTCCCCTACAAACAATGGAATAGATTGACTCCATTGATTTCCCTTATCAAGAAGGAGATCCCATGGATAATTCTGTAGTGCATTAGCCAGACAGTCCTTTATCTAAATATCCAATGGCTTCATGGGAGAGTGAGAGCCTGGAGTCCATCACTGATCCCCTTACAGGTCAGATACTGGCAAGGGAAGCATCGACACACATCAGCAGCCAGAATAACTGCTCTATAAATTGTAAATCTTTTGGCAATAAAGAGACTTCATGGGAAGAAGTAGAAAGTGCTAAGTGCTCTATTAAACCAAAGCCTTATCAGATACAATGAACATCTAGTCCTGGCTTGGGATCTAAACTACGTAACTGCTCCATTAAATCGGAGTCGGCTTCATGGGACAAAGAGGAAAGTTCCAGTTACAGAATGAATGGCCTGACAGAAGCACCAGCACAATCTCATAACAGGCCATTATCCAGTTATATCTCCAGTGAGATTAAAGAGAAGTCTTCCTCTTTGGAGGAAGGAGAGAGTTTGGGTTACACAAGCAATCCAGCCACGGGGCAGTGCAGAAAGCTGATACGCCTCCTGTCATTGGTTCCACCCTTCATAACCGCCCTTCAACCAGTTATATGTCCAGTGGGATTAAAGAGGAGATGACTTCATGGCAAGAAGCCAGGGCTCAGAATTGACTACTGAACTGATCCAGGTAACAGATGCACCTGCCCCAAACATCAGCCCCACTAACAATTCACCAACTAATTATAAATTCAATGTTATTAAGGGGGTGTTGGCTTCCTGGGAAGAGGGGCTTTTGGATTACAGTTCCAGTACTGGTCCAGTAGAGGTAGTTACATAGTTAAATTGGGTTGAAAAAAGACAAAGTCCATCAAGTCCAACCCCTCCAAATGAAAACCCAGCCCCATACACACACCCCTCCCTACTGTCACATAAATGATATATACCCATATCTATACTAACTATAGAGTTTAGTATCACAATAGCCTTTGTATTATGTCTGTCCAAGAAATCATCCAAGTCCCTCTTATAGTCATTAACTGAATCAGAATCACAACATCACCCGGCAGTGCATTCCCCAACCTCACTGTCCTGACTGTGAAGAAGTTGGCCACCAGAAAAGCCACGCAGGGGGAGAGCCGTACGCTTGCTCCGAAGGTGACGAGTGTTTCGCTAATGATACCGATCTGGAACGGCACCAGGACATTCACACCAGAGACCAGATCTTCTCTTGCTTTGAATGTGGCCAGGACTTTACCCATCACTTAGACTTTGCTGAACATCTCAGGAGCCACACGGGACCATACTTTCGTCTAGGTTGGAACCTACATGTGAATGACCCCCACTCTGCCCTTTTCCTTGTCCAATCCCACTGCCAATAGAGTGAGTTCTGTATTATTATAGTCGCTTGCCAGTACTAATTAATGATACGTGAATATTTACAGTAATGCAGCATAGTGGAATACAGTTGTTTTCTGATGTTTCCTTATGTATTAAACCTGAATTTTACAAAAGCCTGTGGTTAGAGTGTTTGTGCTTGGCAGAGAGCGGCCCAAGGAGCAGTTGCACCGCCTAATGGAAATCATTTTGGTGGTTTAAGTCTTTTCAAGCCTGAAAAAATAGTTGAATTCTGGAAGAATTGCCCACTGAGTTTGGAACAATGCTGCTAGGGCTGAAGTTTGTACTCTGAGGGAAGTCACACTTAACTCTAACTCAAAACCTGACTGAAGAAACTGCACGATCTGTGGAGAACTACAGTCTGTCTGTGACAATTCCTGTAATTCGCACCAAGAAAAAAAGATCCACCAAATGCGATGATACGTTCTATATGTGGAAGGACTTCTTGCTGCTAATAGTGTTTGGATCACATTAGGTTGAAATCTCTTTGAGTTTGGATTCAATAGAAAAGCCGTTAGGCTGAGTTTGTGTACGTCTGGGTAAAAGGATGGACCTTGCATGAGAAGGTCCTGCGAGAGCAGTAGTCGAAAGGGTCGATCCACCAACATTGTCATTATGTCTGCAAACCATGTCCGAGCAGGCCAAGCTGGAGCTATGAGTATTGTACGAATTAGTTCCTGTTTGATCTTGGTAAGTGTCCATTGCAGAATCGGCAATGAGGGGAATGCATAAGCCATCTGGAACGACCAGTGTATAGCTAGCGCATCGACAGCCTCTGCCATTGGGTTCCTGATCCTGGAGAAGAATCTCTGGAGTTGGTTGTTGTGTCTCGATGCCATGACATTGCACTTCTTGTGCCCCCCTGCTTGTTCAGGTAGCCACAGCAGTGCTGTTGTCTGATTGAATGCGAATGTGAATGCATTGAAGAAGATTTGAACAATGTAGAAGAGCATTCAGTATGGCCCGTATTTCAAGTACATTGATGTGTAACTTCTGTTTGTGAAAGGTCCAGCGGCCCTGGCAACTGAAATGCTTCCAAGTTGCTCCCCAACCCAACAAACTTGCGTCTGACGAAATTACTGATGGATCTGGAAGGTGCCAAAGCTTGCCCTTTGAGAGATTGGCACGGTGTGACCACCAATGGAGGCTGTTGTGAACTGCCGTTGACAGACTTATTGACTGTGAGAGATCTTGATGATCCTTGTTCCATAGTCTTAAAAATGTCCTCTGGAGAGGGCGCATGTGGAACTTGGCAAATGGCACTGCATCTATCGTGGATGCCATCAGGCCTAGAAGTTGGAGAATGGTAAACGCTCAAACAGTTCTGCTGAAAAATGCTGGAATTAGAGATTGAATCTTGTTGATTTTTATTCATTCCTAGGAAGGGTAGAACTTGTTTGGGAGTGAGGATGCTCTTCTGAAAATTGATAATCTAGCCATGGATCTTTAGTTGGTGTATACAGAATTGAGTGTCCTGTATGGCTTTGTCGCTCGAGTCGGCTAAAATGAGAATGTTGTTGAGGTACGGAGAATGTGTACCCCGTTTGCTCGAATGCTTGCAATGAGAGCTCCTAGGACTTTACTGAAAATCCGAGGTGCTGATTTCAGACCGAAAGGCATGGCCTGGAACTGATAGTGTTGCTGGCCCAGAAAAAATCTTAGGAACTTTTGGTGGTCTGGGTGAATGGGAATGTGGAGATATGCATCCTTGAGGTCGACCTTTGTCATAAAGGCTGCTAAGGGAATGCATGAGGTGATGGAGCGAATAGATCCCATTTTGAAGCATTGGTATTTGATGTACTTGTTGAGTGGTTGTAAATTTAACACCGGACGGAAAACCCTGTCCTTCTTTGACACCAGAAAAAAGGTTTGAGTAAAAACCTTGAAAATGTTGATGATGTGGAACTGGAGAAATCACACCCTTTTCCTGGAGGTCTTGAATAATTGTTATCATTGGGGAAGCTTTGGAAGGGTCTGTTGGTAGACTCTAGGGAACGAATTTGTTCTTTGGTGGATACTTGTTGAAGTATATTTTGTGACCTACTGTTAAAGTTTGGAGGACCCAAGAATTGGAAATTGAGTTCGACCAAACCTGGGCAAACCTTTGAAGCCTGCCCCCCACTTGGAAAGTGTCTATTATGTGAGAGTCAGGAATCCTGGGTGCCCCACCTTTACGAACAGCTCTTTGCTGAGATTGCCATGGTTTGGATTTCCTCTGAGAGGATTGATGTGAGTTGAAGTTCCACTGGTTAGATCTGCCTCTGGTATTGGATCTGGAGTAAGAGTTCTTTGCGTGGTCTCTTACCCTGAGGAAGAAAGGAGCCATTTCCTCCTGTAACCTCTGAGATTATTTGTTTGAGTTGAGAGCCAAAAAGCTGTACACCTTGGAATTTAAGAGACACCAATCTATTTTTAGAAGCTGCATCTCCAGTCCACTGTCTCAATCATAGTGCTCTGCGAGCTGTAATGGAAGCTGCTGCTGCTGCTCTTGAGACCAGTTTTGTGATCTCTAGTGAAGATTCACTGAGAAAGGACAATGCGAGGTTGAGTTTTTCTAATATGATTGAAGTCTCCGGGTGTGTATTACAGGGAGAGTTTTTTAATTCCTTACACCTGAACCCCACTGTACGAGCCACGCTAAGCGAAGCGGAAGCTGGGCGTAAAATGGCCGCTGAGTGAGTGAAGTCTCACCTAAGGGCTGATTCCATCTTTTTATCCGTGGGATTGCGAAAAGAACCTGCGTCCTTGGTTGGAATTGTAGTGTTACTCGATAACCTCACTATAGCGGAGTCAACTTTGGGAGATTTATCCCAGATCTGTTTAAACTCTTCCATGTTGGTATGTTTCTCCTGAACCTTAAAGGGATACTGTCATGGGAAAACATGTTTCTCAAAACACATCAGTTAATAGTGCTGCTCCAGCAGAATTCTGCACTGAAATCCATTTCTCAAAAGAGCAAACAGATTTTTTATATTCAATTTTGAAATCTGACATGGGGCTAGACATATTCTCAATTTCCCATTTGCCCCAAGTCATGTGACTTGTGCTCTGATAAACTTCAGTCACTCTTTACTGCTGTACTGCAAGTTGGAGTGATATCACCCCTCCCTTTTCCCCCCCAGCAGCCAAACAAAAGAACAATGGGAAGGTAACCAGATAACAGCTCCCTAACACCTGCCTTGGTGAGAGCTCCAGGCTGTGAGTTTTTTCCCAGGCCCATTTTGGGACTGGGGGGAGCAAACTGCTTTTCCCCCACAAATGCATCCAAAAAAAAATGAGGAAAAATACGACGGCCATTGCTGGCCAAGGAGTGAGGACCCACTGGGGGTCTAACAGGAGGACTGATGCTCCCGGTTTGGCAGCAGCAGTTGAAAATGTTCAGGTGCACAAGGAGGTGGTGGCCATGGCTACAAGTGACAGCAAAGAAGGAGAAAGTACCTCTATATGCAGTGTTCCATCTGTTATGGAGTCTCCCAAGCAAGTGAATACCCTGGATGTACAAGCCCAAGTTGCTGCAGAGAGTTGCAGTTCAGAGGCAAGCCAGGAAGCTGCTGCAAGGCATGCTGGGAGCCAGGAAGGAAGTGCTGTTGGCTGTGAGGAAGCCATGGAGAGTGCTGAGGGGACATGCTGTGTGACTATGGAGGTGACTGAGGAGGTGCTGAGAGAGGAGCCCAATCCTACTGCTGCTGCAATGGCCCAGGTAGGAGCAATACACCTGTGTGATCTTGGGGAGAGGAGGCTGCTGGAAATGTGAGCTCAGCTGGGCCAATCACAGCCAAATAATTAGGGACCAGAGAGACATTCAAGTGTTGGAGGAGAAAAGGAACATTTTGGAGGGGAGAGTTAGTAACATGGTGACTGGACTGAGTGATCTTAAAGGGACTGAGAGATCTAAAGCCATAAGGAAATAGTTTTCATGTCTAATGACTTGGAGGATATTGAGAATAACATTACCAGGGTTCTGGCACTTATACAGCCCTGGAAAGAGGTTTGTGATAATCACAAGAGATTCCTGAGGAAATGGAGGAAAATGAACTGAAAAAGTTACTTAAAGACTTTTCCTTTTCTAAAGAGACTGTGATTCCTGACAAGGCTGCAGGGAGTACTAACATGGCTACAGGGAGTACTAACATGGCTGCGGGGAGTACTAACATGGCTGCAGGGAGTACTAACATGGCTGCGGGGAGTACTAACATGGCTGCAGGGAGTACTAACATGGCTACACCACTGACAAATAAAACTGTATGTGATGCTGCAGTAATAGCGAATGTAACTGGTAAAAGCAGTGTCACAGAGGATTCCCTGCAAATAGTGGAAGTGAAGGGGCACAAGGGAGGAGAGGTGTTTGGGAAGAGACTGTTTAGGCAGAATGTCTCTGAGGTGGGTGAGAGTCAGACCAGTAGGAGGAAGAATGAGGTGAAAATTAAGTGGGTAAAGGAGAGGGGTGAGTTCCCGGGGTGCAGGTTTGTAGCCAGAAATCTCATGAAAGAGTCATTGGACTTTACCCCTGCAGATGTGTTTGGGCTGGTAACTGTCACAGACACTGAGTTTGATCTGAGCTTCAAACTGTCTCAGGGGCTGGATGAGTTCTGGCACAAATATTAGGGTAAGAGAGACGCCCCAGAATGGGAGGGGTTTAGTGTGATTCCAGTCTCCCGGCCTGAAACCAAGACTGTGACCATTATGTTTAAGACAGTGTTCCCCCCGGAAGATGTGATGGTCTGGCTAAAGAGTCATTGCACTGTCCTGTCCCCCCTTACCCCACTGTATGATGAGTTGGGTTTCTGGATAGGAGGGTGGAAGGTTCAGGTCAAACTGCACATGAATTTCCATGTTCCCAAACACCTTCTCAATTCCTTCTTTATTGGCTTCTATCCCGGCCAACCCAGGGTGTGTTTCAGTTGCGGCTCAAACAGGCACTTTGCAGCTAAATGCCCAGAGGTGAAGTGCCCACAACTCTTGCCCTGATGCCTGGCACAACATTGTTAGAGATTGCCCTAATTTACAGGAGGAAATTGGCCAGAGAATGGAGATTGTGGAGGAGGGTGCCCCAACATCTGAAGTGTTGGGATCAGTGAGGGAGGTTGTACAGCCGGAATCCAGTGCCCCATGCAGTAAGGTGGTGGGTAGGGCAGCAGAGAAGTTACCCAAAGAGAAGGGTGAGCAGAGAGCCAGTCAGCCAAGAAGAGGGAAGTGGAGAGTTGTGGGAAAGAAAACCTCCATTAAAAAGAAAGACACCTCCCCAAATATAGTGGTAGCAACAGGCAATAGGTTTGTTCTGCCAGAAGGTAAGAGCTGGGGAGATCTGGCTGAGGAAGAGGAGGAGAGGCTGAGGGAGGAGGAAAAGAGAGAGAAGAGGAAGGCTGGGGCCTTGGGAAAAAGGAACAGAAAGAGGAAAGAGGGAAAAGAGAGAGGGGGAATGGGAATACCTAGAGGAAGACATTGAGATTGACCTGGAGGGTGAGGAGAGTACCCCAAAATTCCAAGTGAAAAGGAGGGGTGAGAAAAGTGGTGGTGTCAGGCAGAAACAAAACAGGATTTAATGATAAGGGAACTTACTTTCATTAAATTAATGTTGGTTTAATAATGTGATGTTTTCTGTTTCTGAAATGTTTATATCATTTTCTGTAATGTTTTTACTTTCAATAAAATTCCCTAACACAAGATAACAGCTGCCTGGTAGATCTGAGAACAGCACTCAATAGTAAAATCCAGGTCCCACTGAGACACATTCAGTTACATTGAGTAGGAGAAACAACCGCCTGCCAGAAAGCAGTTCCATCCTAAAGTGCTGGCACAAGTCACATGACTAGGGCATCTGGGAAACTGACAATATGTCTAGCCCCATGTCAGATTTCAAAATTAAATCTAAAAAAAATCAGTTTGCTCTTTTGAGAAATGGATTTCCTACTATAGTGTCGTATATTTGGGAAGCAGAAAGACTGAAGAATCCTACATGGCTATATGTGTCACAAAACTGGCAAATCACAATCACTTGATTAATTTGGGGTTTTCACAAAAAGTTGAAAGTTGCAGTTTACTGGATTGTTTCTGTCACTTTATCTTGGGAACAAAGAGAAACTGGACGTTTTGCTTGGAGTGAAAGTCCTGAAAGTGAAGCCAAACAAACCGCGTATTTGTGATAAGTCTGACATTTCAAATGGGTAAATGTGTTATTTGCTAAATTTACAGTTTTATTAGAAAATTCTCAAACGTTGCACCTACTTAGGTAGTGTCACGAATGGCACCCTAAATCCAGAACCCAAGCTGAGCTCCCTGGTCTCGGCTCTCACTTCTGCCTTTAACCACCGCCTTTCACCTCAGGAGGAGCCCTCGGCTAATCGGATGCCTCCAGGTCTTAACAGAGAGAGGAGCAAAGCTAACGTTCTGGACGAGCAAAGGGGCACGATCGTCTCACCAGGACACTGGATGGAAGAAACACAACTTGTGAGGCAGAACAGACAACACAGCGTGGAACAGACAGGCCGGGCCAGCACAAGCGGAGGTAGAATAGTCAGACTGGCCGGAATCAGGAGAGCGTAGAATAAACAGGCAATGGTCAGATAGGAGAGTTCAGAATAAACAGACAGGGAAGGGTCAGGATACAGAGTTCAGAATAGTCAGACAGGGAAGGGTCAATAACCAGAGGATCAATAGGAATCACATAGAAACAGCACCAGCAACAACGGCCACTGAAATCCCTTTAATTACTTTAGAATTTCACGCCAATGTGCAATGACGTCATCACGCCGGCACATTAACCTGGATTGCGCGGCCACCATAGGGGAACCGGCACAGGAGGAGGCAGGACACATGGGCCCCCGCTGGACGCTAGCCCACCAGGGAGAGCCACTGGACCACCAAGGTAAACGTTATACTTTACAGGTAGAAAGATAAAGCAGGAGAACCATGGGATTGGCAAGTATGTGGCACATAGAGAGGTGAGAATTGTGCCCAGAGAATTCTAATGGGCAAAACAATGAAGGACAATGCAGAACGATTGTTACGTAGAAAACAATGAGCCCCATCGAGGCAACAACACAAATGATCCACAATGAGGCCTAGTTAGCAAAATGCTGATTTGTGAAGTTTTAGACATTTTTTCAAATACGACTAATCTGCCATTTCAATAAAGCGCAAATCTCTCCTTATTAAAAGAACCGAATAATTAAAAGAATGATCAAGTAAAAATGTGGAACAAACCCAAATAAGAATATGGAAAGCCCGAAATCCAAAAATTTTCTGAAACTTGAAATTATTTTGTTTGTTGTGTGTTTAAATATGAAATGTTTTGTGCTTTAGACTATCTTATTAAATAAAGCTAAAATGTTGGATTCAGGGAAACAAAAAAAATAACAATGTTAGTAAATTGACCCCAATGAAGTGAAGTGGACAGAATCTCATTTCCACTAGTCGAGAAAGCGACCGCTACAAAAATGCAGTGAAAAGACCAAAATAAATTCATTTCTCAGTGGGGTTAGAGCTCAGGCCAAACACGTTGTGCAGTGACTTCCCTGAGTGCAATAATAATAGTTCCAATATTTGGCAATAGAATTATTCTTCTTATTATTAATAAAGTACTGGTGGCTACTCACGTGGCTACAGAGAAGGTCAGTCACTTCCCCAAAACAACTCACGACTCAACTGATATTGTAACATATATCCTCTGACCTACTAATGTCTGTATTATGAGAATAAAGAGGTGTCTCAGAGGCCCCAGCAGTCTCTAGATCTTTTAGCAATCGTAGTTATGGATCCAATTAGTTGTGCCGACGGCTTTCATTGCTGATCATCAGAAGGACCTGGAAGGGACCATCTAACTCTGTTTCGGTGGCAACCGACTTGTGTTCTACCCAGTGCAATGTGGCAAGTTAAAGTTGTGGCTGAAATGCAGCGTCACCGACACTCGGGCACCTGAATTAGAGACATTGCATTTGCACACACCCAACCCACACACTTAGTAAAAGTCAGACAAGGGCAGTCACTCATCAACCTGATGAACCCCAATCCCAAACATTGGAAGGAGAATGACAAGTAACAAATGTTTCCTTCCATAACTTAGTCCAATACTATGTGGGCAGGTGAGATACTGTAAGGGGCAAATTCACTAAGAATCGAAGTTGCGCCAGGCGCAACTTCGCCAGGCGAATTTTCGCCAGCGCTCCGCAAATTCACTAAAATCCGAAGTTGCGCACAGGGGTAGCGTAAGGTTGCGAAGTTGCGCTAGCGTTGTTTCGCTATATAAAGCGAAGTTGCGCTAGCGAAGGCTAATTTGCATACGGTGCGAAATTCAAATTTCAATGGAGGAACACGTATCTGCACTACAAATGCCTAGAAAACCTTCAAATCTGCAAATAAAAATTTTATTTTGCCCTACACATGTGCCCACTGTCTAGGTAAGTTGCCATGAGTCAGGAAATGTAGGGGGGAGGAAGGGGAGCCCCAAAAAATTTTCGATCTTTTTCAGCCTATCACCCATAATGTAGAAAACACGCCAGCGTTCTTTGGGACTTAAATTTGACTTTTTTTGAAACAATCCCTATCTACTCTATTGCGCTTCGCCAGGTCTGAGGTGGCGAAGGAAGTCTAGCGTAAAAGGTAGCGTTCAGTACACTGCGCAAGTTAGTGAATTTGCGTAGTTTCGTCGCTAGCGAAGATTCGCCTGGCGTAAGGTTGCGAAGTAACACTAGCGAAACTACGCCAGCGTTCGTTAGTGAATTTGCGCAGTAGCGAAAATGCCAAACGCTAGCGAAAAAACGCTAGCGTTCGGCGCTTTGCACCTTAGTGAATTTGCCCCTAAGTCTCTAGAGCTCCCGCATCCTCCACCAACTGAAAGGGAACTGCACCAACACTCATTAGTTTATTGGTCGCACACATGCGGATCCCTTATACAGAACAGACCAGAGGCAAATGGCAGGAATTCAGAGCAGATTTCTAGACCCCCATTGTCATTGAGTATTTAAAGTAAAAGCTTCTTAAAGTTTATTATACACAAATCACCCCCAGAATGTAACATTACTAGTGAATTCCTGCTCACACTTTATTTTATTTGCCAATATGATAAAAGAAAAATCAGCGATACAGAGAATTGTTCAGCCTGACGGTCTATTTGCCCTTGTGGGTCTGGAACTGTCAGGATTTTGTGGTGATCTTGCAGCAACGAGCGGTCGTCCAATCCATCCCCCCACACTGACAGTGACACGTGACCCCCGACTGAATCTCCCACGAACCACAGCTCCTCCCACAGGAACAGGAAGTGACACTGTAACCTGGGGGGCAATAAATAAACCCGTCAGTAACTGGCAGGGTGACCCCAATGTTTCTATATATCTGTAACCTTGTTATGAGCTAAGGGGGCCCAGTCTGAAGGTCAGTTAGGGGGAGATTTGGGGTGAGTGCTTATTTGTACCCTGGGTACCCCTGGAACTATAGCAGGGTGACACCCCAATGTTTCTATATATCTGTAACCTTGTTATGAGCTAAGGGGGCCCAGTCTGAAGGTCAGTTAGGGGGAGATTTGGGGTGAGTGCTTATTTGTACCCTGGGTACCCCTGGAACTATAGCAGGGTGACACCCCAATGTTTCTATATATCTGTAACCTTGTTATGAGCTAAGGGGGCCCAGTCTGAAGGTCAGTTAGGGGGAGATTTGGGGTGAGTGCTTATTTGTACCCTGGGTACCCCTGGAACTATAGCAGGGTGACACCCCAATGTTTCTATATATCTGTAACCTTGTTATGAGCTAAGGGGCCCAGTCTGAAGGTCAGTTAGGGGGAGATTTGGGGTGAGTGCTTATTTCTACCCTGGGTACCCCTGGAACTATAGCGGGGTGACACCCCAATGTTTCTATATATCTGTAACCTTGTTATGAGCTAAGGGGGCCCAGTCTGAAGGTCAGTTAGGAGGAGATTTGGGGTGAGTGCTTATTTGTACCCTGGGTACCCCTGTAACTATAGCAGGGTGACTGTTACCCCAATGTTTCTATATATCTGTAACCTTGTTATGAGCTATGGGGGCCCAGTCTGAAGGCCAGTTAGGGGGAGATTTGGGGTGAGTGCTTATTTGTACCCTGGGTACCCCTGGAACTATAGCAGGGTGACACCCCAATGTTTCTATATATCTGTAACCTTGTTATGAGCTATGGGGGCCCAGTCTGAAGGCCAGTTAGGGGGAGATTTGGGGTGAGTGCTTATTTGTACCCTGGGTACCCCTGGAACTATAGCAGGGTGACCCCAATGTTTCTATATATCTGTAACCTTGTTATGAGCTAAGGGGGCCCAGTCTGAAGGCCAGTTAGGGGGAGATTTGGGGTGAGTGTTTATTTGTGCCCTGGGTACCCCTGGAACTATAGCAGGGTGACTTACCGCAATGTTTCTATATATCTGTAACCTTGTTATGAGCTAAGGTGGCCCAGTCTGAAGGCCAGTTAGGGGGAGATTTGGGGTGAGTGCTTATTTGTACCCTGGGTACCCCTGGAACTATAGCAGGGTGACACCCCAATGTTTCTATATATCTGTAACCTTGTTATGAGCTAAGTGTCAGGGCTGCCAGAAGTACCCGACGGCGCTGTTTACATTCCCGGTGGTCACAGTGAAGATCCAAGATGGCGGCACCCATGCTGAACACATGGCTGCAGCGTCACTGCATGATGATGTCATCACTGATGCCGGGATCTCGTCATAAAAGGGCGCCCAAAACACTGTGATTGCGCCCAAGAATAGGATTTGCTGCCATTGATCCTGGGTTCCTGTTTGTGTTTCCTGATTCCTGCTCCCAGTCTGTTTCTAGCTCCCAGCTTGTTCCTGCTCCTGCCTTGGTTCTGATCCCCTGCCTGAACTCTTGATATTTGATTCTGATCTGCCTGCCCTCGTTAACTCCTGCCTGTGACCACTACTACTGATTCTGCTTAACCCTTCGGATACCGCGACCTTGCTCCCTCAAGAGGGCTTCCTCCTTGATCCTGACTACCTCCCTGGAGGGAGCTCCCGGCTCCCTGACATTATTCTTGGGCCATGGATCCCACTGAGGAAGCTCAGCCAGATTTCAGCAGGGCCTTTCGAGGTCTGCATACTCGCATGGAGGCGTACGAAGCTCGGCAAAATTTTGTCGGACACACGCTGGATGTGATTTTGGAAAATGGACACCGACTACTCCAACGCCGACAATGCCCACGCTAGTTGCTGCCGACATGGCTACACAGTCCCCCACTTCTGGTCCACGTATTCCTGCACCGCCTCTCTAAAGTGGCGACCCTCAAGCCTGTCGTGGTTTTGTGAATCAGTGCAAGATTCAGTTCGCCCTGCAACCTGCAGAATTTAACTCTAAGCGAGCTAAGGTTGGTTTCGTGATCACTCGTCTGGCAGGGAAAGCGCTTGAATGGGCATCTCCGCACTGGGAGAAGGAGTCTCCTCTAATTGATGATGCTAATGCCTTTCTGAAAGAATTCCGGACGGTGTTCGATGCCCCCAGTCGGGTGGCGACCGCTGCTTCTCGCCTGTTCCAGATCCGCCAAGGGAGTCGCAGTGTAGCGGAATATGCCATTGAATTCCGTACTCTCTCTGCAGAGACTCGTTGGAACAATGATGCCTATCATGCTGCCTTCTACAATGGTCTCTCTATCCGCCTCAAAGATGACCTGGTCTCCCGTGAATTACCCACGCAGGTTGAAGACCTCATTGCTTTGTCTGTCAAGGTGGACACCCGTCAGAGAGAACATCAAGCTGATAGGGACAGAGTCAAGAAATTTCAACCCATGTTGGCTCCTCGCTTTCAAAGACCTCTATTACCTCCTACCCCCCAGCAGCCTTCTGTTATTCCTCCGGAGGAACCTATGCAAGTCGGAAGAGCTCGTCTCTCTCTGAAGACGTACGACTGGACTTTGTCTCTACTGTGGGGGTCAATCTCACTTTGCCAACTCCTGTCCTGTGAAGCCTCAGAGTTCCCCTCTTCAAGGTAACCTTGGAAAGACTCATGTAGGGGGTGTTACTCTCAAGTCACAAGAGAACTCTCACAGGTTTCTTCTGCCTTTACAGATCCGTCTGTCCACTAAGACCATTGTTGGCTCTGCGTTTATTGACTCTGGAGCTGCCGGTAATTTCATGGACGCTCTCTTTGCCAAGCATATGAATGTTCCCCCCTTTCCATTGACTCCTCCACTTCGAGTAACCGCCATTGATGACAGACCCCTTGAATCCGAGTTTATCTCTGTGACGACTGGGGAATTGCCTGTGCAGGTTGGGACTTTACACAAAGAAAAGTTATCGTTCCTGATTATTTCCTGTCCTTCTGTTCTAGTCGTCTTGGGGCTTCCCTGGTTACGCCTGCATAACCCTATCATTGATTGGCCCTCGGGGCAGGTTTCCCGTTGGAGTCCATACTGCCAACAGCACTGCCTTCCTGCTGAACCCATCCAGAGGGTGAATTTTTCGACGTCAGATTTGAAGACGCTTCCCTCCTTCTACAAGGAATTCTCCGAATTCTCTTCTGTAAAAAGTCTGCAGAATTTCTCCCTCCTCATCGTCTCTACGATTGTCCAGTTGATCTCCTGCCTGGAACCATGCCTCCTAGAGGTCGCACTGATCCTCTCTCCCCAGCAGAGACCTCTGCCATGAAGGAATATATCCAAGAAAATCTCCAGCGGGGGTTTATTCGCCCTTCCACTTCTCCTGCAGGGGCTGGATTCTTCTTCGTGGAGAAGAAGGATGGAGGCCTACGTCCTTGTATTGACTACCGGGGTCTTAATAAAATCACCGTTAAGAACCGGTACCCCTTGCCTCTGATTGCAGAAATTTTTGACCAACTGAAGGTGGCTAAAATCTTCACTAAGTTGGATCTCCGTGGGGCGTATAACCTCATCCGCATCCGTGAAGGTGACGAATGGAAGACAGCATTCAAAGCTCGTGATGGGCACTATGAATACCTCGTGATGCCCTTTGGTCTCTGCAATGCCCCCGCTGTCTTCCAAGAATTTGTGAACAACATTTTCCGGGATCTCTTGGGAAAGTTTGTGGTCGTGTACCTAGATGACATCCTGATTTTCTCCAAGGACCTTGCAAGCCATCGCTCCCAGGTGAAGGAAGTACTCTCTCATTTGAGGAAGAACTCTCTCTTTGCCAAGCTGAAGAAATGCGTGTTTGAAGTGTCCAAGATTCCTTTTCTGGGCTATATCATCTCCCCAGAGGGTTTCGAGATTGATCCGGTGAAAGTGTCTGCAATCCAACAGTGGCCCCTACCGCTGAGCACCAAGGCAATCCAGAGATTCATTGGTTTTGCCAATTACTACCGGCAATTCATTAAGGGGTTCTCTTCTCGTATTGCTCCTATCCTGGCCCTCATCCGAAAAGGGGGTAAACCCAGCTCATGGCCCCCGCCTGCTATAGAAGCTTTTCAATCCTTGAAGGACCCCTTCACTTCTGCTTCGGTTCTCCGCCATCCTGATCCGGAGTTACCTTTCTTCATCGAGGTGGATGCTTCTGAAGTTGGAGCTGGAGCTATCCTGTCCCAAAGACATCCCTCTGATGGAAAGTTGCACCCATGTGCGTATTTCCCTAAGAAGTTCTCTCCTGCCGAACAAAATTATGATGTAGGAAATCGAGAACTCAAGAATGGCGTCACCAACTTGAAGGTTCCTTGATCCCAGTCACGATCTACACAGATCATAAGAATCTTGAGTTCATTCAATCTCTCAAGAGGCTGAATCCCAGACAAGCAAGGTGGTCTCTCTTCTTCTCTCGATTTAACTTTGTCTTGACTTATCACCCTGGCTCCAAGAATCGGAAAGCCGATGCTCTGTCTCAAAGTTTCACTCCAGTGGATCGTACTCCTGAAAGACAAGAGCCAATTATTCCTCCTGTCAAGATCATTGCTTCTTTATACCCTCAATTTGCTGATCAAATTCTGGCCTGGTCAATCTTCTGCTACTCCTGATACTCCCATCGGAATGGCATTCGTACCTCCTGAACTTCGTCTGCTTATCCTGCAACAGACTCATAGCTCCAAGCAAGCGGGATATCCTGGTCCTGCTAAGACTCTAGAACTTTTATAGCGTCTAGTCTGGTGGCCGACTATTCGTAAAGATGTCAAAGACTTTGTTGCTGCTTTTACCGTTTGTGTCACTTCCAAGCCTAGCCATTCTCGCCCTAGCGGGTTACTACAGCCATTGCCTGTCCCCTCTTGTACTTGGACGCATTTGGCAATTGACTTCATAGTCGAACTTCCTCCCTCCAGTGGGAACACCGTGATCTGGGTTGTCATAGATCGTTTTAGCAAGATGGCCCACTTCATCCCTTTACAGAAGCTTCCATCTGCAGTGGAGTTGTCACAGTTTTTTATTCAATTCATTTTCCGCCTGCATGGCTTCCCGGCGGAGATTGTCTCTGACAGAGGTTCCCAGTTAACGGCGAAGTTTTGGCGTTCCTTATGCAAGGTCTTGGGTATTGCTCTCCAATTCTCCTCTGCCTATCATCTCCAAACGAATGGGGCAGCGGAGCGAGTGAATCAAGCCTTAGAACAATTCCTGAGAAATCATGTCTCCCTCTGCCAAGATGATTGGTCTGACCTTCTCCCGTGGGCGGAATTTGCTCATAACAACGCCTGTCATTTATCCACTGGAAGATCCTCAAGCCTTTCCGCAAGACTTTGTTTTGACTGATGTCCCAGCCGCAGATGACCATGCGGCCCATATGTCCGCTATTTGGGCTGCAACCAAGTCTAATTTGGAGAAGAGTGCTCTTGTGCACAAGACCTTCGCGGATCGGAGATGTAGGTCCTCTCCTCTCTTCAAGGTTGGTGATAAAGTTTGGCTTTCTTCCCGAAACATTCGGTTGAAGTTGCCATCTCCCAAATTGGGTCCCAAGTTTGTGGGTCCATTTCCCATCTTGGAGATTATCAATCCTGTGGCTGTCAGACTTCAGCTTCCCCCTGAGATGCGAATCCCCAACGTGTTTCATGTCTCTTTGGTGAAACCCGCTACCTCCAACCGCTTTTCTGTTGACCAGTCTCCCCCTCCTACTATCTCTGTGGATGGTCAACAAGAATATGAGGTGGAAAAGATCCTTGACTCCAGAATCTCCAGGGGCTCTCTTCAGTACCTCATCAAGTGGAAGGGCTTTGGCCCTGAAGAATGCTCCTGGGAAGGACACTCTGATGTTCATGCTCCTTGTCTTGTGAGGGATTTCGACGCTTAGTTTCCCCAAAAGCCTTGTCCTGGTGGTCCAGAGGCCCCCCGTGGGGGAGCGGGTACTGTCAGGACTGCCAGAAGTACCCGACGGCGCTGTTTACATTCCCCGCGGTCACCGTGAAGATCCAAGATGGCGGCGCCCATGCTGAACACATGGCTGCAGCGTCGCTGCATGATGATGTCATCACTGGTGCCGGGATCTCGTCATAAAAGGGCGCCCAAAACACTGTGTTGGCGCCCAAGAATAGGATTTGCTGCCATTGATCCTGGGTTCCTGTTTGTGTTTCCTGATTCCTGCTCCCAGTCTGTTTCTAGCTCCCAGCCTGTTCCTGCTCCTGCCTTGGTTCTGATCCCCTGCCTGAACTCTTGATATTTGATTCTGATCTGCTTGCCCTCGTTAACTCCTGCCTCTGACCACTACTACTGATTCTGTTTAACCCTTCGGATACCGCGACCTTGCTCCCTCAAGAGGGCTTCCTCCTTGATCCTGACTACCTCCCTGGAGGGAGCTCCCGGCTCCCTGACACTAAGGGGGCCCAGTCTGAATGCCAGTTAGGGGGAGATTTGGGGTGAGTGCTTATTTGTACCCTGGGTACCCCTGGAACTATAGCAGGGTGACACCCCAATGTTTCTATATATCTGTAACCTTGTTATGAGCTAAGGGGTCCCAGTCTGAAGGTCAGTTAGGGATAGATTTGGGGTGAGTGCTTATTTGTGCCCTGGGTACCCCTGGAACTATAGCAGGGTGACTGTTACCCAAATAGTGGAAAGCAGAAGGCAGATTATTTCTTTATTCAAAGGTATGTGGGTCAGACTCACTGGCTGGTTCTGCTAGTAGTTCCTATACTGGAGCAGACTGGGTACAAACTCACCGGAGGGGCAGGAGGAGTAGGCAGATCTGTTATTTACATCGGTGCAAGTGATGGTTGCAGCTGAAATGTATGAAAGAAATGGAAAGGAATTAACATGTGTCTAATCATTTCCCCCGATAATGTTGAACTATAACCCACCGCAGTGCTAGTGTATAATGTGCATAAGGTTTAGTGAAATTGTTCTTTGTCTAATAAAATAGAGAGGAGCAGATCATTCTCTAAGCACCCACAGCGCAGGGAACTGCTCATTTCATTCCCAATGATGGGGTGCTGTAGTGTCGGGGTGGCAGCAAATAGTTGGGTGTAATGGGGACATGGAGGTTTCCTTACCCATAGACTTAATCATTGTGCTGAGACTCATGAGATCCGCTAGAGTTCCCTGATTATTACTCTCTCTGCCAAATACTGGTACTAGAACCAAGAGAAGGAGAGGAACCCAACGTCCCATTGTATCTTCTTATGTCTTCTGAGCAACGTCTCACCTGCAGGGGGAACAACAAAACCCCAGAATTTAAGTGGGTGGCACATTGGGCACCAACTACTAATTGTCAGGCAGAATCAGGGTCAAACATAATAATACTTTACATCAGTCAGGAACCCCACTGTCCCTCTATACTCCTGCTGTACCCCCAAACCTTGGGATAATGATCTGTATCTCACACATATATTGATATTGTACATCAGTCAGGAACCCCACTGTCCCCTCTATACTCCTGCACCCCCAAACCTTGGGATAATGATCTGTATCTCACACATATATTGATATTGTACATCATTCAGGAACCCCACTGTCCCCTCTATACTCCTGCACCCCCAAACCTTGGGATAATGATCTGTATCTCACACATATATTTATATTGTACATCAGTCATGAACCCCACTGTCCCTCTATACTCCTGCACCCCCAAACCTTGGGATAATGATCTGTATGTCACACATATATTGATATTGTAAATCAGTCAGGAACCCCACTATCCCTCTATACTCCTGCACCCCCAAACCTTGGGGATAATGATCTGTATCTCACACATATATTGATATTGTACATCATTCAGGAACCCCACTGTCCCCCTATACTCCTGCACCCCCAAACCTTGGGATAATGATCTGTATCTCACACATATATTTATATTGTACATCAGTCATGAACCCCACTGTCCCTCTATACTCCTGCACCCCCAAACCTTGGGATAATGATCTGTATGTCACACATATATTGATATTGTAAATCAGTCAGGAACCCCACTATCCCTCTATACTCCTGCACCCCCAAACCTTGGGGATAATGATCTGTATCTCACACATATATTGATATTGTACATCATTCAGGAACCCCACTGTCCCCTCTATACTCCTGCACCCCCAAACCTTGGGGATAATGATCTGTATCTCACACATATATTGATATTGTACATCATTCAGGAACCCCACTGTCCCCTCTATACTCCTGCACCCCCAAACCTTGGGGATAATGATCTGTATCTCACACATATATAGATATTGTACATCATTCAGGAACCCCACTGGCCCCTCTATACTCCTGCACCCCCAAACCTTGGGATAATGATCTGTATCTCACACATATATTGATATTGTACATCAGTCAGGAACCCCACTGTCCCTCTATACTCCTGCACCCCCAAACCTTGGGATAATGATCTGTATCTCACACATATTTTGATATTGTACATCAGTCAGGAACCCACTGTCTCTCTATACTCCTGCACCCCCAAACCTTGGGATAATGATCTGTATCTCACACATATATTGATATTGTACATCAGTCAGGAACCCCACTGTCCCTCTATACTCCTGCACCCCCAAACCTTTGGATAATGATCTGTATCTCACACATATATTGATATTGTACATCAGCCAGGAACCCCACTGTCCCTCTATACTCCTGCACCCCCAAACCTTGGGATAATGATCTGTATCTCACACATATATTGATATTGTACATCAGTCAGGAACCCACTGTCCCTCTATACTCCTGCACCCCAAACCTTGGATAATGATCTGTATCTCACACATATATTGATATTGTACATCAGTCAGGAACCCCACTGTCCCTCTATACTCCTGCACCCCCAAACCTTGGGATAATGATCTGTATCTCACACATATATTGATATTGTACATCAGTCAGGAACCCCACTGTCCCTCTATACTCCTGCACCCCCAAACCTTGGGATAATGATCTGTATCTCACAGGTCCGGACTAACCATCTGACTGTTCGGGCATTTGCCCGTGGGGCTGCTCTATATCTTGTATAAGTGGGCTGCTCCTGATAGGTGCGGCGGGCTTTAGGACCGCTCCTCCATCCTATGTCCTGCTGTGGCTCCGCCCCCTGCCACTCCTCTCTGGCTCGTGCTGCTGCCTCTGCCCTGCTGCATGAGTCTCAGCTGATTTGTTCCTTAGCTGCTAATTATGTACATTTACATTTCCAACACAGATGTCCCATATATTGGCCATATAGAGAAATATGTACAAGTCAACTTGCAGATTTGCTGGAGAATCACAAGTGATCTAAACCAGGCCTGGACTGGGAGTCAAAATAGGCCCTGTCATTCCAAGTACACAGAGGCCCAAACAGCCCCCACCAGCCCACTAAATAGTGACTTTCTATGGGACCTTATAGCAGCCCCTCTGGCATTTGCCACAACCCACAGATTGCCAGTCCGGCCTGATCTAAACCTGTTACAGATACTTTTATGTCCCTTTCCTGCTTCCTACAAAATGAAAACCATTTCAGTTCTATTACACAATTAGTCTATTTTTAATATAGAACTTTTTATGCTTCAGTTGCTGCTACGATAATCAAGATAAAATAAATATTTATATACGAACTGATCATATGAATTTAATGCTATAAATGAATTGCTACAGATGACATTTGGAAAATGAATTTTGTACATGATTTCATATATATTGTGTGATGAAATAAAAAACATCAATTCATTTAAATCAATTTACTCCAATAATGAATTAATTAATTAATGATTATTATATTTCATTAAGAAGAAATTTACAAGATTGCGACATAAGGGACCATTTTTTGTTTCAACCTATTACAGAATTAGGTTTCCTTCCTTACGCTTTTCCTTTGTTTACAAAATGTGATTGACTTGTATTTTATCTGCAGAGTTCAGCCGAAAATATTGGTTTTCTCTCATCTGACTTGTGACTTGTGACTTGTGACTTGTGACTTGTGCAGCAGATACGCCACAAACTGCTTCTTATAAGAACAACTGCGCTGCTGTACCAAGTGCAACATCAGACACAGCTTGTTCTATTTGTAAATTAGCTTTTCAACTGGAAATGGGGTACTCTGAGTATCACTCATGTATTATAAGGCATAATGTACCCCCTACTGTAAATGATAAGGATATTAGAAGTCACTGAGGGGTTGTTCTGTGACCATATAAAGGCACAAGGCTGCAGGCTGAGTTATACAGGGAACTCTGAGTATCACTCATGTATTATAAGGGATAATGTACCCCCTACTGTAAATGATAAGGATATTAGAAGTCACTGAGGGGTTGTTCTGTGACCATATAAAGGCACAAGGCTGCAGGCTGAGTTATACAGGGAACTCTGAGTATCACTCATGTATTATAAGGGATAATGTACCCCCTACTGTAAATGATAAGGATATAAGAAGTCACTGAGGGGTTGTCCTGTGACCATATAAAGGCACAAGGCTGCAGGCTGAGTTATACAGGGAACTCTGAGTATCACTCATGTATTATAAGGGATAATGTACCCCCTACTGTAAATGATAAGGATATTAGAAGTCACTGAGGGCTTGTTCTGTGACCATATAAAGGCACAAGGCTGCAGGCTGAGTTATACAGGGAACTCTGAGTATCACTCATGTATTATAAGGGATAATGTACCCCCTACTGTAAATGATAAGGATATTAGAAGTCACTGAGGGGTTGTTCTATGACCATATAAAGGCACAAGGCTGCAGAATCTTTAACATATTTTACACGAATTACACTTGTGAGAAAGGCAGCACTTTATGCACATTATTTTTTGCAGTTTTACCCCAATATATGAGCGACTGTGTACAAAACCATTGCGTGTTTACATGTGGGCTGCTTTGATTTCTTTTGCCCTGTCTGCTTTTTACCCCCTGTCCGGCCCTGGTATCTCACACATATATTGATATTGTACATCAGTCAGGAACCCACTGTCCCCTCTATACTCCTGCACCCCCAAACCTTGGGATAATGATCTGTATCTCACACATATATTGATATTGTACATCAGTCAGGAACCCACTGTCCCTCTATACTCCTGCACCCCTAAACCTTGGTATAATGATCTGTATGTCACATATATATTGATATTGTACATCAGTCAGGAACCCCACTGTCCCTCTATACTCCTGCACCCCCAAACCTTGGGATAATGATCTGTATGTCACACATATATAGATATTGTACATCAGTCAGGAACCCCACTGTCCCTCTATACTCCTGTACCCCCAAACCTTGGGATAATGATCTGTATCTCACACATATATTGATATTGTACATCAGTCAGGAACCCACTGTCCCCTCTATACTCCTGCACCCCAAACCTTGGATAATGATCTGTATCTCACACATATATTGATATTGTACATCATTCAGGAACCCCACTGTCCCCCTATACTCCTGCACCCCCAAACCTTGGGATAATGATCTGTATCTCACACATATATTTATATTGTACATCAGTCATGAACCCCACTGTCCCTCTATACTCCTGCACCCCCAAACCTTGGGATAATGATCTGTATGTCACACATATATTGATATTGTAAATCAGTCAGGAACCCCACTATCCCTCTATACTCCTGCACCCCCAAACCTTGGGGATAATGATCTGTATCTCACACATATATTGATATTGTACATCAGTCAGGAACCCCACTGTCCCTCTATACTCCTGCACCCCCAAACCTTGGGATAATGATCTGTATGTCACACATATATTGATATTGTACATCAGTCAGGAACCCCACTGTCCCTCTATACTCCTGCACTCCCAAACCTTGGGATAATGATCTGTATGTCACACATATATTGATATTGTACATCAGTCAGGAACCCCACTGTCCCTCTATACTCCTGTACCCCCAAACCTTGGGATAATGATCTGTATCTCACACATATATTGATATTGTACATCAGTCAGGAACCCCACTGTCCCTCTATACTCCTACACCCCCAAACCTTGGGATAATGATCTGTATCTCACACATATATTGATATTGTACATCAGTCAGGAACCCCACTGTCCCTCTATACTCCTGCACCCCTAAACCTTGGTATAATGATCTGTATGTCACATATATATTGATATTGTACATCAGTCAGGAACCCCACTGTCCCTCTATACTCCTGCACCCCCAAACCTTGGGATAATGATCTGTATGTCACACATATATTGATAGTGTACATCAGTCAGGAACCCCACTGTCCCTCTATACTCCTGTACCCCCAAACCTTGGGATAATGATCTGTATCTCACACATATATTGATATTGTACATCAGTCAGGAACCCCACTGTCCCTCTATACTCCTGCACCCCTAAACCTTGGTATAATGATCTGTATGTCACATATATATTGATATTGTACATCAGTCAGGAACCCCACTGTCCCTCTATACTCCTGCACCCCCAAACCTTGGGATAATGATCTGTATGTCACACATATATAGATATTGTACATCAGTCAGGAACCCCACTGTCCCTCTATACTCCTGTACCCCCAAACCTTGGGATAATGATCTGTATCTCACACATATATTGATATTGTACATCAGTCAGGAACCCACTGTCCCCTCTATACTCCTGCACCCCCAAACCTTGGGATAATGATCTGTATCTCTCACATATATTGATATTGTACATCAGTCAGGAACCCCACTGTCCCTCTATACTCCTGCACCCCCAAACCTTGGTATAATGATCTGTATCTCACACATATATTGATATTGTACATCAGTCAGGAACCCCACTGTCCCTCTATACTCCTACACCCCCAAACCTTGGGATAATGATCTGTATCTCACACATATATTGATATTGTACATCAGTCAGGAACCCCACTGTCCCTCTATACTCCTACACCCCCAAACCTTGGGATAATGATCTGTATCTCACACATATATTGATATTGTACATCAGTCAGGAACCCCACTGTCCCTCTATACTCCTGCACCCCTAAACCTTGGTATAATGATCTGTATGTCACATATATATTGATATTGTACATCAGTTAGGAACCCCACTGTCCCTCTATACTCCTGCACCCCCAAACCTTGGGATAATGATCTGTATGTCACACATATATTGATATTGTACATCAGTCAGGAACCCCACTGTCCCTCTATACTCCTGTACCCCCAAACCTTGGGATAATGATCTGTATCTCACACATATATTGATATTGTACATCAGTCAGGAACCCCACTGTCCCTCTATACTCCTACACCCCCAAACCTTGGGATAATGATCTGTATCTCACACATATATTGATATTGTACATCAGTCAGGAACCCCACTGTCCCTCTATACTCCTGCACCCCTAAACCTTGGTATAATGATCTGTATGTCACATATATATTGATATTGTACATAAGTCAGGAACCCCACTGTCCCTCTATACTCCTGCACCCCCAAACCTTGGGATAATGATCTGTATGTCACACATATATTGATAGTGTACATCAGTCAGGAACCCCACTGTCCCTCTATACTCCTGTACCCCCAAACCTTGGGATAATGATCTGTATGTCACACATATATAGATATGCTGTAGCTGAACTGAATGAAGTCTCAGTAATAAACTCAAACAAAATACTCACGTCTTGTCCACGAGTTCAGCTTGTGATTCCTCTGTGGCAGGTAATGAATAAATATCAGGGACCTGGGTGGCAATGTTACAGAAAAGGCAGTCCTAGGGGAGGGCAGGGGAGCACAGAGCTGGGGGGGATGGGAAATCCAAGGCTGGGGGGCACAGTTACCAGCCATGGAGACCCCTGTGTTCAGGTGTGACCCATATTAATCAGAAATACAGATTGGGTCTCACTTCTGTTACCTGGTTCACATGAATTTTCTAGAATTCCCATTGCAGATCCCAATATAATTTGCCCCTCTCTGTCTGCCATTCCCCCTGGGTCACAGTCTCTGCTCACTACTCCCTGTATACCCAGCTGTACCCCTGTATACCCGGCTGTACCCCTCTATACCCGGCTGTACCCCTCTATACCCGGCTGTACCCCTCTATACCCGGCTGTACCCCTCTATACCCGGCTGTACCCCTGTATACCCAGCTGTACCCCTCTATACCCGGCTGTACCTGACTGTAGGAACCCTCAGAGTCACAAAATGTTTCTGTCAGTGGTGCCACCTTCAGTCCATATATGAGGGTTTGGGGTCCCATTTACAGCACCCAAGGCAGGAGCACCAGGGGAAGACAGTGGGGGTGCAGGGTGCCCTGTAATATATTGCGCTGTCACCTTAAGCTAGGAGCAGCAGCTGGTCACATGTTCTCTTCTTCCTGTTCCTGTGCTGAGAGTGTGTGAAGGACTAAGCCACCATTTTACAGTGTTGTTGTATATGTTGTTGTGTTAACTCTTAGTAAAAGTTATTCTCTACAAGATCAGTTCCTGTGCCTGTGCTCTGGTTCACTGTCTCACCCACATGCTTCAGAGTTCCTGCAAAGCCAGTGTAAGGTGTCTGAATAGAGTTAATAAGGGACAAGACATGGTGTCAGAAGTTGGAGTGTAACCAGAAATCTGCTCGCAAATATCCACAGAACTGTGAGTAGTTAAAAGGAGATTTACTTACCTGCTAAAGCTCTTTTGCATAGGCCCGTACTGTCAGTGCAGGACGACTGGGGTTAAGTTCTCCTCTCTGGAGGCAGGACAAACAATAAAGAATTCTTAAGCTCCTCCTCTTCCTGTGTCTCCTTCCACCCTCAGTTGGTTGTAAAGTCTGTGAATGGAGACACTCAGAGAAATACAGAACTAACTCCCTCACTAACTAAGGAGCGGCAGCAACCGACACCCACACCAAAAAAGGGCGGGATGCTGCACTGACAGTACGGGCCTATGCAAAAGAGCTTTACCAGGTAAGTAAATCTCCTTTTATGCATACGGCCCTACCTGTCAGAGCAGGACGTCTGGGGATGTCCCAAAGCCATCCTAAAAAAAGGGTAGGGCAGAAAAAACTTGAAAACGTGTAACAAAAACACTGCAATTTTGAACTATAGGAAGCTATCTACGTGCTACTGCTGCTTGTAGCACCTTCCTGCCCAACTCTGATTGGCTGCCATTAAACAAATCAAACTTATAGAACTTAGAAAATGTGTGTGGTGAGGACCAGGTGGCTGCCTGGCAAATAGTTTCCAACAAAACATCATTAAAGAAAGCCCATGAAGTACTGACCTTTCTAGTGGAATGTGCCCTTAACTGAACTGGAGGGGGCATTCCTGCCTGTGTATATGCTAGAGAAATGGATTCCACTATCCATCTAGCTATGGTTCGTTTTGAAGCAGGGGAACCAACTTTAGGACCTCCGAACAGTATGAATAGAGCATCTGTCTGTCGAAGAGGTTGAGATCTCTGTACATAAGTTTTTAAGGCTCGGACTGGGTTCAAAGAACGTATAATTGCAGCTGACTGATCAGATTCCTGAACTTGTAATGTTGGGATGATGATTTCCTCGTTTACATGAAAGGCTGAGACCATCTTAGGAAGGAAGGCAGGGTTAGTGCGAAGTACTGCTTTGTCTGGATGAAACTTGAGCCATGGAGATTTGCATCATAAAGAAGCTAATTCGGATACTCTCCATGCGGAGGCTATAGCCAGAAGAAAAACTGTCTTGAGAGTTAAAAATTTAACTTCCACTGAATCAATGGGTTCAAAAGGAGCTGATTGAAGCGCCTCCAAAACTACATTCAAATCCCAAGGAGGAATAGGGTTTTTCGTTGGTGGCTTGATACGGTATAAACCCTGAAAAAACAATTTAACTTCTGGAAGTAATGCCCATTGATCTTGAAACAATGCCGCTAGTGCCGATGTTTGAACTTTGAGAGATGTTATGCTTAACTGCTTATTGAATACGTCTTGTAGAAATTGTAGAATCTGAGGAGATTTACAATTCTTCCAAACTAAATTTTTAGTTTCACACCAAGAGATGAAGATACGCCAGATCCTGTGATAAGCTTTGGCAGTCGTAGGTCTCCTAGCCGAAAGTAACGTATCAATTACTGACTGTGGAAATCCCTTCTGTTTCCAGATACTGGATTCAAGAGAAAAGCGGTTAAACTCAGTTTGTGAACATCTGGATACCAGGCTGGACCCTGCGTCAGTAGGTCCGGAGTGACAGGTAACCAAAAAGGCTGATCTGTTAGCATCGCTATCACTTCCGCAAATCAACAGCGAGTTGGCCAATGTGGTGCCACCAGTATGATAGGGAGGCCTTCTTGACGAATCTTCATGAGTGTTCGTTGTAACATCGGCAGTGGTGGAAAGGCAGACCCATCTGGAAGATCCAAGGAGTAGCTAACCCGTCTACAGCCTCTGCCATCGGGTCCCTGATCCTGGAGAAGAATCTTGGTACTTGGCAATTGTGGTGGGATGCCATGACATCCACGCAGGGAGTTCCCCACTTGTTGATGATCAGTTGGAACACCGACTTCTTGAGTTGCCACTCGCCAGGATCTAATTTGTTGCGGCTGAGATAGTCCGCTTGCCAGTTTTGGAGTCCTGGAATGTAAATGGCTGTTACAGTAGTTGATTGTGTCTCGGACCAATTGATGATCCTGGAAATTTCTGACATCGCTGCTGCACTCCTTGTACCCCCTTGCTTGCTGAGGTACGCTACCGCCGTACTGTTGTCTGATTGTATTCGAACGTGTGTGGTTCGTAGCAGCGGCGACCAGTGGATGAGGGCATTGAAGATCGCTCTGATTTCCAGAATATTTATGTGGAGTTTCTGCTCTTGCTGATTCCACAGGCCTTGACATGAACGGTGTTGCCATGCCGCTCCCCAGCCCTTGAGGCTGGCATCCGTGGAAATTACCACTGGAGCTGGCAGATGCCACGGCTTGCCTTTGGAAAGATTGACTTCGTCGGCCCACCAGTGGAGACTGGAAAACACCGTCCTGGATAATGACATTGTCTGAGAGAGATCCTGGGGATCTTTGTTCCACTGACGAAGAAATTCTCTTTGTAACGGTCTCATGTGGAACTTTGCGAATGGAACTGCGACTATAGTCAATGCCATGAGACCTAGAAGCTGAAGTATGGTAAAGGCCGTTGCTGGTCTTGTCTGTAGAGACCATATTACTGACTGGACATGTGTGATCTTTTCTGCTGGCAGGAAAAGGCTTTGAAGCGTGGAGTTGACCACCAAACCTAAAAATGGGAGAATTTGGGTTGGCGTGAGGATGCTTTTTTGATAATTTATAATCCAGCCATGCTGAGTTAGATGCTGAATGCATAGTTGCGTAGCTAGATGAGCCTTTTGGCTTGATTCTGCAAAAATGAGGATGTCGTCCAGATACGGGTAGATGTGGATTCCCAATGAACGAATCACAGCCACCAGTGCTCCCAGCACCTTTGTGAATACTCGTGGTGCCGAAGTTAAGCCGAAGGGCATTGCTTGGAACTGGAAGTGTTGATGGTTTAGGAAGAATCTTAGATATTTGTGGTGATCTGGATGAATGGAGATGTGCAAGTACGCATCCTTTAGGTCGACTTTTGTCATGAATGCACCTGTTGGAATGGATGCTGTTATGGAGCGAACTGTCTCCATTTTGAATCTTTGGTACTTGACCGACTTGTTGAAACCACCATCCTTCTTTTTACCAAAAAGAGGTTTGAATAGAAACCTTGGAAGTGCTCCATAGGAGGCACCAAAGCTATCACTCGAAGAATTGAGATGGTTGCGTCCGCCTTGACAGGATCTGAAGGTTGCTTTGAAGGTACGAACCGGGAAGCTGGTGGGAATTTGGTGAAGTAAATTTTGAGGCCTAAAGAAACAATATTGAGAACACATGGGTCCTAAATGGAGGTTTGCCAAATGTTTGCGAACTGTTGCAGTCTGCCACCCACCTTGAAAGACTCGACTCTGTCTGAGTCAGGAGTCCTGAGTTTTTGGCGGTCCCCCTTTCCTGGTATTCTTCTGTTGTGATTGCCATGGTTTGAACTTCTTGTTGGTGGTATTGGAACTTGGTCTACCTCTGTTGGATTGTCTGGAGTAAGAGCCCCAGGATCTATGATGGTAGTTACGTTTGTGAACTGTCTTGTGTGGTCTTTTACCTTGAGGAAGGAATGCTCCTTTACCACCTGTCACTTCTGCGATAATCTGTTTGAGTTCTGGACCGAACAACTGAGTCCCTTCAAATTTCAAGGACACTAATCTGTGTTTGGAAGCGGAATCCCCAGACCATTGTCGTAACCAAAGTGCACGTCTAGCAGTAATAGCTGCAGCAGAAGCTCTGGAGGCCAATTTAGTTATTTCAAGTGAGGCATCACTGAGGAAGGAGAGAGCAAGGGAAAGCTTATCTAAAGCCGCCGAAGCGTCTGATTGCTTAGCAAGTGTAGACTTCTTTAGTTCCTGGCACCAAAATTTTGCCGTGCGTGCTACGCTGAGAAGCAGATGCTGGTCGTAATACTGCAGCAGAATGAATAAAATCCCTCCGTAATGCAGACTCAATCTTTTTATCCATGGGGTCCCGGAATGAGCCAGCATCCTCAGATGGCAGCGTAGTATTCCTGGATAGACGTACTATGGCCGAATCAACTTTTGGAGATTTGTCCCCAAAGTGTTTGTGTTCATCCGAAAGTGGATATTTACAGAGAAATTTTTGTGGGACAGTGTTCCGCTTGTCTGGTTCTGACCATTCATTAGAAATGATTTGGGTGACAGATTTGCTAGTGGGAAAAACTCTGGTCTTTTTATGTGTGTTACCCAGGACTTTGTCCACTTTGGAAACGGGTAAAGGAGTCTCTTTGATCTCTAAAGTATCGCAAAGATACTTGAGGAGTAGTTTTATATCATCAGGTTGTTTAGTAGAAACAGCCTCATTTGATGCAGAAGAATCTGAATCAGAAGAGTTGCTGTCAGTAATTTCAGAATCTGAGACCTCATAAGACTCTGGATCTGAAGAGTCGGATGGGATAGGCACTGGTACTTTAGACTTGGACTTAGTCCGAGTGGGTATCTGTACTTGACTGTTAACTGCCTGTTGTACAGATGAATGTATGTGTGATTGTAACCAACCAAAAAATTGAGTGAATTGCTGATTTGTAGCATTTGAAGATGGAGAAAAATCTTGTGGTATAGATTGAGACGTATGAGCTGGGCTGGATGGGCCAGGTGAAAAATGAGGAGGGGAAGGAGGCTCCTGACTGGCATGAACCATAGCAATGGTTGATATAGGCACAGGCTGTTGTAAATCAATATCAGATTCTTGAGATTTAGGTGATTTGGTCATTTTGTGCAGGATAGGAGGGGAGGGTGAAGCAGGAATGGCTTCTTTCCTTTTACCTCTCTTTCGGGTAGCCTTAATGGGTCTCTTGGGGCCCTCAGAGAAATTCTCAATGAGGTCAAACAGTTCTTTGGAATTAGCCATAATGTCAGAGACTATGTTCTCAATGATAAAGGGGCACCGGATTGTAATATAGATGAAGCAGAGAGTAGTACTTATCTGCAGCTCTCTAAATGGCAAGCGTGCAGACAGAGGACTAGAGTCGCGTGTCTCGCCTATTTGCGCTCCCCGATGACGTCATCAGAATGCGCGGTAATTTGGCGCGCTTCTGAAAGAGTTCAGTGTGGGCGGAAGTGACATACTGGTAGGACGCATGTACAGCGCTCCTCCACTCAGCTGTAATGCGGCGCTGGCTCTTGCTCCATAACCTCAAGGATGCTAGGGGAATAACCACTGGCCATCCTGATGAATTCCACAAGGGAAATTACTGGCACGTATGCAGTGGAGCACACCTATCCCATGAGAGAGGTAATGGGGCTCACACTGGCCCATAAACGCTAATAAGCGGAGCACACAATCCTAGAAGGGCTCTATATGTATGGTACCAATGTAGTGGAGCACACCTATCCACAAAGAGGTGATGGGGCTCACACTGGTCAGTAACGCTAAAGAAAGCGGAGCACACAATCTCAGAAGGGCTCTAACATGCATGAATAGTAAAAGTTACCTTGAGAAGACTTGTGTAGCAGGGCTCAAATATACTGAAAAGCACACAACCATAGAAGGGGGCTCGAATCAGATATGAGCACACTGAATATACTAAATAAAACATGAAAATAAAATAAAAATGCGAAGAGGATGATGAAGGTGTCCACCTCCGAGCAGGACAAACAAAAAACTGAGGGTGGAAGGAGACACAGGAAGAGGAGGAGCTTAAGAATTCATTAATTGTTTGTCCTGCCTCCAGAGAGGAGAACTTAACCCCCAGTCGTCCTGCACTGACAGGTAGGGCCGTATGCATAAAGAAGAATATACTGTCTACTAAAGGGGACATTAATACAGATAGAAGATTGTGTGCCTACCCCCATAGGATTCAGTTGGGCACCACACGTGGGTTAATTTGGACAGTGATTTGCTCAGAGAGTTTTGGGCAATTATTAATATGTAATGACCTTTCACTTTAAGAATA